>NC_054373.1:166675152-166976152 GCF_017654675.1 Xenopus laevis
CCACAGTCACACTCCCTTCCCAGAGACTATTATCCCACTGTTACTATAGGCACCATCTCTCCCTACTATACCTGCTATCCCACAGTCACACTCCCTTCCCAGAGACTATTATCCACTGTTACTATAGGTACCATCTCTCCCTACTATACCTACTATCCCACAGCCACAGTCCCTTCCCAGAGACTATTATCCACTGTTACTATAGGCACCATCTCTCCCTACTATACCTGATATCCCACAGTCACACTCCCTTCCCAGAGACTATTATCCCCACTGTTACTATAGGCACCATCTCTCCCTACTATACCTGCTATCCCACAGTCACACTCCCTTCCCAGAGACTATTATCCTAGTGTTACTATAGGCACCATCTCTTCCTACTATACCTGCTATCCCACAATCACACTCCCTTCCCAGAGATTATTATCCCACTGTTACTAATGGCACCATCTCTCCCTACTATACCTGCTATCCCACAGTCATACTCCCTTCCCAGAGACTATTATCCCACTGTTACTATAGGCACCATCTCTCCCTACTATACTTTCTATCCCACAGTCACAGTCCCTTCCCAGAGACTATTATCCCACTGTTACTATAGGCACCATCTCTCCCTACTATACCTGCTATCCAGGGCCAGAACTAGGGGTAGGCAGAAGAGGCAGCTGCCTAGGGTGCAACAATTGAGGGGCGCTGGGCAGCTACCTCTTTTGCTTACTCCTAGACGGCCATCCAGCTTGCTCGCTCTCCTACCAAGCACGTATGCGCACGACGTCCATGCATGACGTCACTTTGTGTGCGCAATGCCATTGAGCGTGCGCACAATCGACAGGTAATGGATGAGGTCGAGTTGTCCGGCTGGGATGCCTAGGGCGCCCAGCCGGATTGGCCCACCTCTGCTGATTTCCCATAGCCACAGTCCCTTCCCAGAGACTATAATCCCACTGTTACTATAGGCACCATCTCTCCCTACTATACCTGCTATCCCACAGTCACACTCCCTTCCCAGATACTATTATCCACTGTTACTATAGGCACCATCTCTCCCTACTATACCTGCTATCCCAAAGTCATGCTCCCTTCCCAGAGACTATTATCCCACTGTTACTATAGGCGCCATCTCTCCCTACTATACTTGCTATCCCACAACCACACTCCCTTCCCAGAGACTATTATCCCACTGTTACTATAGACACCATCTCTCCCTACTATACCTGCTATCCCACAGTCACACTCCCTTCCCAGAGACTATTATCCCACTGTTACTATAGACACCATCTCTCCCTACTATACCTGCTATCCCACAGTTACATTCCCTTCCCAGAGACTATTATCCCACTGTTACTATAGACACCATCTCTCCCTACTATACCTGCTATCCCACAGTCACACTCCCTTCCCAGAGACTATTATCTCACTGTTACTATAGACACCATCTCTCCCTACTATACCTGCTATCCCACAACCAAAGTCCCTTCCCAGAGGCTCTGCCTTAGGAAGACAGGCACAGAGCAATTTTGGGGAGCAAGGCTGCAGAGGTTGCAATACAGAATAAAGAAGCATAAAACAGTTTGCAGAGGAGATTATAAAACATATACACAGACAAACATCAAATCTTATCAGGCAACATGTACTGCATCTTCTTTCTGACATTAATAGGCAAAATATTTCAAGGCACATCCTCTGGTTACATGAAATCTGCATCCTTTTCACTTTCATTAAATGCTTGTTAGGAA
Organism: Xenopus laevis; assembly: GCF_017654675.1. NCBI lineage: Eukaryota > Metazoa > Chordata > Amphibia > Anura > Pipidae > Xenopus > Xenopus laevis. The sequence goes on from NC_054373.1 coordinate 166,676,889, forward strand.
CTTTTCATAACTCCAGCACTTAATAACTTCGTGATGTATCTCTTCTAATCACCCTTATATTAAATCACCACTTTAACGGCCCGGCCACATATTAATTAAGCAGCACAGAAGTCTTTATTCTGGCTTGTGGAAGATCTCAAACAAAGTCATTTGTTCCCTCACGATAAATAAGAAGGAGCTGCTTCTCAAGATGAATTCCAAATGATGTTCATTTGGGATTCATAAAGGGAAAAAACCTAATGAGATAATGATGTTCATCATTAAGTCAACTCTGCAAACCTGACTTAAGGGTATTGTGTTAAAAATACTCTCTCTATGCTTCATTAACGCCACTTAATATACTGCTCTGCTGTTTTAAAGAACAAACACACACTTACAATGTATGTTTAGTGAAAGGCAAATATCCATACTTGCACATTGCTGATCTGTTACCTAAATCTTCTACACATTTTTAAAAGAATACGTTCATCTTTTATTTCTTGTGCTATGCCCCCTAATTAGTGTTGGGCATTTTGTATGATGCCAATATATCCAACCTTCATGAAGTTAGATATATTAAAACTGCTGTTTAATGGCTTCCTTTGTCTCTTTAGGCTTCCATATCTCATCTATTCCAATAATTAATCCTAGTTCACCTTTAAATCATCACTTAGTATGTGGCAACCCTAGCAAGCATTCAGTGGTTTAAACTAGAAGACAATATTAGAGAACCAGGATAGAAAATAATATTAAGGGGTAGAGTTATCAAAGGTCGAAGTGAAAATTCGGATTAAAAAAATATGACTTTTGAGCTAATTTTTGTGACCAGGGAATAGTCCAAATTCGATTCGAATTTGAAAAGAAATAAAAAATTTGAATATCGAAATTTATCATGTACTGTCTCTTTAAAACTTCGATTCGACCATTCGCCATCTAAAACCTGCTGAATTGCTGTTTTAGCCTATGGGGGACCTCCTAGAACCCATTTGGAGTCAATTGAAAAATCAATGTTTTTTTTTTAAAAAACTTTGTATCGTACGATTCGAACGTGATCAAAAACAGACCTATTCGATGGAAAACGGACCTATTTGGCGAAAAAAAAATTTGATTTTATTTTTGTTGGTCTTTTTGAATTCGGATTTCGAAGTTTTTAAAATTCGAAATTCGACCCTTGATAAATCTGCCCCGCAGCAATAACATTGCAGCGCAAGGCTTGTTTGGATAAAAGGGTGATATATACTTCAAAGCAGAAAGGAAAGGTAAAATCACCGGAGGGGGGAACCAAATTGTTAGGCATCCCCTAGTGATTCTAGCCACTTCTTACTATGCACCGCTGGTCTCATACTCAAGGTGAGGCCTTGTCTCAATGTACTAAATATATCGATAATGGGTTGAGTGCAGAGGACTCTTGTATTTGTCTTTAGATATTTTATGGTGCCTCATTGCACCTCGCTTAATGGTTTTAAAAATTAGTGGTGGGCACAACTTTGCCTGGTTTGTTATACAAGACAGTACTTTATATTTGCTTTAATAGTTACTGAGTAACACTGCTTACTGAGTTACACAGCTTGTTACCCTGGGATGGAACACTCATTTTTAAAAAAACACACCAGCTTGTGATACTGTTTGCAGAGTGATGAGTCACCATCTTCCAGTCCTCCATATGTCCCACGGCTTGGGCTTGTGCATACAAAATATGAAACCTTATTTCAGTAATGTACCGGTACATGCGTTTTTCTAAAATAGGGACACTTAGGAGAATGAAGGGCGATTGTGGTAAAGTGGTTGGGAGGTATCCTCTACTGAGAAAGAATTGGGGATTTTTTTGAATAACAAACCGTATAACTCCAAGCAGTGTCACTCTGTGGCTACTAAAGCAAATAAAGTTCTGTCTTGCATAAAAAAAAGGACAACTATAGGGATGAAAACATAATTTTGCTCCCTGGTAAGGCCTCACCTGGGGTATGCAGTACAGTTTTGGGCTCCAGTCCTTAAGGAGGATATAAATGAGCTGGAGAGAGTGCATAGCCATACAACTAAACTGATAAAAGGGATGGAAGATTCAAACTATAAGGGCTGACTGTCAAAGTCAGGGTTGTTCTCAAGGTTCTTGCGAGGGGACACGATTACTCTCAGTGTCGGTCTGGGACACCAAGGGCCCACCAGAGAACCTGATATTAAGGGCCCTCATAACCGCATGTTTAAAAAGTTCATTGTTTAAATAAAAATTATGAATATATCCTTAAAGGCACTATTTTTTGGGCAATAGATGCCAGTTCACTGAAATCTATAAAAAAAACATTTAATACACAGAGTTGTCCTTCCTGAGAAACTCCCCTTGTCCCCTTGACAGCTTCCCTGGATCCTCCTGATTATCCATGACAATAAATTTGGCCTCAGTCATTTCCATGACCCCATCACAGACTCCTAAACTGACTCTTTTCTATCTGCTGGGAATTAATGAAACACAAGCAGAACCTGGAAAAGGTTGACATTTGTTAATGATCTGTGCTCCAGAAAGGGCAAAGGCCCACCAAAGTCAGGACCCACCCAGGAAAAGTCCCAGTACCTGGCAGGCCAGTCCAACACTGATTTACCATTTACAAGTACATTAGAGTACCATTATTACCAGAAGCCACTCTTTTAATAAGGGGAACATATGAAGCATGAAGGGATTCTTCACGATGAGGACAGTGAAGTTGGGGAATGCCCTGCTGGGTGAGGTTGTGATGCGATTCTGTTAATGCCTTTAAGAGGGGCTTGGATGATTTCTTTAACAACCATAATATCCAAGGCTATTGTGATACTAAACTCTACAATTAGTATAGATATTGGTATACAGTATATCTATATATATAGATATTTATGTATGTATGGTTGGTATAATATAATATAATATACAAATAAGCTACTGGAATCACTAAGGAATGCCTAACAACTAGGCACTTCTCCTTTAAAGAGCATCGTCAAAAATACATTTTCCCCCACCAGAGGTGCAGGCTAATAAAGCCTGAACTCCAGTTGGGGAAAAAATAGTTTAGAATAACAAAATGCCCCCTGCAAGTGCTATGCTCCCGGTGGCGGCAGCCATGTTCAGTCACAAGCATGCGCATAATGATCGAGACCCGTGACACTTTGCTTAGTGCCACAACATGGCTGTCTGCACTGGGTGTCCCCATCTGGTGTTTGTGCACTCGCACGCACAAGGGGTGGGGCTCTATTAACTTCCACCTCTGGTGGTGTAAATGTTTTTTTTGATGATAAGTGTCCTTTAAGTGCTCATACATTATTCCTGCAATTTATCTAACAGTGATTCAATGCAAGGGAAGCATTAGACTAGTCAGACCAGCGCTAATTATGATTCTGGGGGAAATGCTTTAAATATTTTTATGAATGTCACAAATAAATTATGCCTTCTTAGAGCATTTATGCAAAATATTACCTTTATAGAAACAGTATCCAAAAGGAATGTCACACAAGGTAAAAACTGCTTTAAAAAGACTTTGATGTCAGCAAGAATGCACTTTCACATTTTCCCAGTGCTTTTGATATTTAACAGGGAAATGATAGAACTCTAGGAATAACTCTGCTGCAAATGTGGCTTCAAACACTCATTAAACTGACGTTAAGGTGGGTTCCTTCATTTATTAGGAGATGAAGAGTCAGCAATGGAAAGTTTAGCTTCCACTTAAAGAATAGAAACTTAATTTGTATGGTTTAGAAAAGGACATTTTTTTATATTTATATTTAGCAAACTTTGCTTCACACTGCATGTCATGGCTCACACCTTGGCACAACAGGGCATTAATATTAATGGGTGCGGCATGCACAGACAGTTGTGGCTATCTACACTGACCTACTAAGGAAAGCCTGGAATTAACACCAGGTCCAGGCTCACATTTATTTCAGAGGTTCCTTATGTAACTGCATGTTATTCATCAAAGTATGCTAGAGGGGTGCACTGGTGTTTGCCACAATTCTCAAAGAGCCTATGACTAAGTGTTTGTAACATGACACACATAAGTCTATACTTATTTGACATAATAAATATTTTTACCTACCGGTAATTTAATGCCTGGTGGAAGATTGCCTTCTTTTGAGTGCCTGCTCTACAAATTTATGGTTTGGACAGCTCCTCTAGCGATCCACTACCCCCCTCGACCCATGATGGAGCCCCTGGAGGTAAGCATCGGGGGCAGCAAGAGGTATAAAAACACCCCTGTCCACTGGGTTGTGGCTATGTTTCACCAGTGACTTTGATCCCACCATTAGTGAACAGAACATTATAAAATAAGCCTGATCTGCTAAGGGCTAGGGCTCCCAAATGACCATAAACTTATGAGGAGGCAAGGTGCTGTTGAATTACGAATATTCAGCATTACATAGGAATTGGACACCAAGTGGATCTTGTAACTTCAGCAGAACGTGTGTATTGAGAACAATCCACAAGGGAGATCACAGAAATACATAAGGGGATAAGTATTAATTTAGCATATACTCACGATACTGCTCTTTGAGAACAGCATTCACCCCTATATAGAACAATCAAGGGAAGCAAATCAATCCACTTAAGATTCTCTCCCTTTTCTCTTGGAACTCTTCTCCAACAATGCAGCTGGCAACCAAGTCCCTCTAACACTCCTCAGTGGAGCTCAAACTGCTCAGATAAATAGTCCTGAGCCTAACTATCTCTCCTAGGGAGACCTATAACAGGAAATAGCTGACCACTTACTAGATCCTGCACTTATCTAGGGATCCCCTCTTAACTCCCTTCCATTATATCAGGGAGCCTCTGACAATAAGCCCTGAATCCTTATGGGCGGGCTCCAACATATATATCCACAAACACTGCCACAGCCTTGGAGGAGAGAGAAAGGATTCCAAATCAATGATATTTTGGTTTTATTCCAGCAAGTAACAAATATCTTTGCATTTTCCACTTTTACTTGGTTTAATCCTTAAAGGGTTGGATTATTGCTTTGGATTCAAATGCTTGCCAAGGATAGTGACCTCAACTTGCCTTTTAATTCATCAGTCTCTGGTACTAGTTGCTATCACTGCTTCAGGAATTTCAAAAAATTGAAAGTTTGGTGAAAACTTTTATTGGCTAACTGAATAAGTTACCATTGCAAGAAACTGAAATGTTACAAGAAAACCTCACAAGCTGAAAAATGTCCATATGATAAAACCTTTTCTATATATATGGATCTAAATTCATGTAAATCTTGAATATAACTGATGTAACTTCCCACTGGGATAAAGCTATTTTGGATAGATGCATACAGACATCACCCAACCCTTGTAGTTGTGTTATTGATTGAGAAAACACCCAGTATCAATAGTAAATAAGGGGAACATTATGACTTACCCACTGTGAGTCTGCCCATTATATGACCATCTGAGTTGCGAGCATTTACAGTGATATTCTGTGATGAATGTAAAAGCAGGGAATCGTCCTGAATAAGAATGCAGACTCATTAATATGAGCAATTTATTGTACCATTAAAAACATGCATATTTTAATTAGTCATAAAATGCCCATGTTGCATATTCAAACAAGACAGACTAGTAAACTCCAAAAGCCCCTACAGCTTCCCAATGACCTAAATGGAATACAAAAATATACAACAGGGCATTCTCAGTGCTGGTATGTTCAGGCAATTAAGAAGCAGCATGGATAATTTTTTTACCCAATTGAATCTGTCCTATAGACGATTACGCTAGATTTTTAGGTGGATAAACAATACTAAGGAGTTTGACGCTAAACAAGCATCAAGAAGAGAACTAAGTAAAGGATACAGTATTAAGGATAATATCAATGCACATTCAATCCATTTTAGAGCTTTGCACTTCATAAATGAGCCTTCGCGTCGGCAGTGAAAGCTTTAAGTGGGTTGGTTCACCCATGAGATAAGGGGAGCGTCTTACTTCAGAAGGTACTTGTGGTGGTCACATGGCTCTGGCAGAGCACACATTTCCATATTTTTTGGGGACAGTCAATGACCTAATATATCAGACTTGTCATTTTTTAGAGTTATATTTGGTTTTCTTTCTTTGGTTTTCAGTCTCCATTGACTTCCAGCGACAGATAATCTATTTGTAATCTTTGTAATTTTTCCCTCTCGCCTCTTCTTTTCATGTCTTTCACTTTTTCTTCCTACTACTTTTATAAATTGAATTGAGTGAAGACTTTAAGAGAAAAAAAACAGGAGTTCTTCATCAGTAGTCAACCACTTCAGTAAGGATGGGATATTTTACAAAAGTGGCTTAAGGTGGCCATACAAGCTCCAATTTTATCGTATGAAACCAATTCTTGTACAATATTCAGTGCGTGTATGGTGGGAGACGAGCCGACTGATATCGGCAGAAGATTTGGATATTGGTTGGTTTCTTGATCGGCTGTAAAATTGTAGAATTTTGATCCGGTGCCTTCGCCATTGTTAGTGCTGAATCATCTGATATGGGTAGAATTCTATTGTTTCTACTTGTATATCTAATGATTCAGCTCTACACGTGCATATTAAAATGAATGATGAGAAAGGGTTAAATAAAATGGGCATATAAGACCAGTAAGGAACCCTAGAGGATATTCTTGAGAAAGAGCAAGAGCATTAAATGCACAGAATATTGCTCCAGAAAGAACCCATATCACGAGAGGATGCAGTGATGCCAAGGGATCTGGTGAATAAAGTACCCCCTCTTGTAAAATATAAGGATATTATAAGTTACTGAGGAGTTTCATGACCATATAAACGCACAAGACCAAAGGCAGAGTGTTTTTATACAGGTCATGGAACGCCGAGGTAACTTCTAATATCCTCATATTTTGCAACAGGGGGTACTTTATTTATTATAATTTACAAGTTTCAGTGAGTCATGTGAGAGAAATGACTACTACTCTTCGATTATAACTGATGACATCAGTACTCATCGTTTATAAGGATATAATTTACAAGATATTCGCATTATATGCACAATGCGGTGTTTAATGATGTCATCGGTAGGGATGTAGCGAACTGCCGATTTGGTGTTCGCGAACGCCGTTCGCGAACACCGGCAAAAAATGCGAACGTTCGCGAACAGTTCGCGAACTTCGAACACCCGCTAAAATCGTTCGATTCGAACGATCGAAGGATTTTAATCGTTCGATCGAACGATTTTCATTCGAATCGAACGATCGAAGCATTCGATCGAATGCTTTTCATTCGATCGAATGCTTACAATCGTTCGAACGAATAGAAATCGTTCGATTTTTAGCGGTCGAAGGAATTCGAATGGTCGAACGATTTGTATTCGAATCGAACGCGAACTCAAAATGCGAACGTCGCGCGACTTTCGCGAACATTCGGCGGACGCGAAGGGTCGAAGTTTGCCGGCGAACAGTTCGCTACATCCCTAGTCATCGGTTATAATCGGAGCTTGGTGAAACTTGTGTATTATAATAAATAAAGTACCCTCTGTTGCAAAATATGAGGATATTAGAAGTTACCTCGGAGTTCCATGACCCGTATAAAAACACTCTGCCTTTGGTCTTGTGGGTTTATATGGTCATGAAACTCCTCGGTAACTTATAATATCCTTATATTTTACAAGAGGGGATACTTTATTCACTAATATTGGCCCTAGAATCTGTAGAATCTTCTATCCCATATTATTGTGCTTGTGTTGACCCTGGATTCCATTGCATTCAATAACATTTCTTACTATGTATGCTTTTGCATTGGCCCTAGCCCCTCTTACAGTGCATGCCTTTTTACAGAGGGGTCTATAAACTTTTTACTCAACTTCTATTAGTGAAAATTGTTTCTTTCATACTAATCCTAACGTTTTTTCTTTGCTGTTAACTGCAAAAATAATGAAGAAATACTCATTGTCAAGTCAACCTGCGTTCACTCAACACCTTCTTACTCCCCTTGCCCCCCCCAAAAAATAAACATCAGTATATTATTTACTACAATGGATTAAATGTCACAGAGAAGTATACCAAATAAAAATTAGATTGGATTTACTTAGCAGCTAGTGGTCTATTAAAACGGCAGGTCTTTAATACTGACATTTAATCTATTCGCAGAAATGACTTTGAAACCTTTTATTCCCCAATTAGAAAAGATAAAACTGTTATCTAACAAGCGTAAGAAGCCGGCAAACTTTTAAAAGCATGATCAGAATGGATAATTCCTACAGGAGGAAAGATGTTTGGGTCCAGTGTATGGTGCTCCAGATATTCCATTCAAGACCATGCTGTGTGCTGAATAAGAAGATTTGGATTTAATATTGAAATACTTACCACTCTGGAGTGAATTTCTTTGGCATACAGGGGGTAAAGAAACTCCGATTCCCCTTCAAGGCGCAGCCCTTCACTTGTAACACGTAAGTGTCCCATTCCGCTCTGTGGAAACATTAAAACATAAATTGTTCTTAAGGAAAATACTCTAAAGGATCAACAATTCTTAAATAAAGTTACACGTCAGATGGCACCTTTTCAAAATATTAATTCATCTCAAACTACTCTATGGTCCAGCACTATGGGCCCCACAAGGGATTGCCCAATGAAGCTTGCCACTTGAATGTGAAGGTTTAGTTAGAAAACCTTTTTTTATTTTTCAGCATAAGGAGTTTACTTGTTGGCTCACAGCAGTCTTGCTGTGAATGTGAAAAATAAGTTTTGGGTTGGAACTTGTGGTCTGAAAACCCTGAATTAAAGACGGATAAAATCTAGCCCAGAAACTTTATCTTTAGAAGAGCATTTTAGGGACAAAATGACATGAGTTTTGAGAAAGATGAGTTTATGGCTCATAGGTAGGGTTGCCACCTTTAAAAAAAAAAATACCGGCCAGTAGTAGGGGCGGGAACAAAAGGGACGGATTGTGATGCAAAAGAGGCATTTTCCTGGGGCATTTTCTCAAGTGATTTAGCTTAGAAGACTAAGAAACCACTGCTGTCTTCAGTTGATGTCAAAGGGAACCAGCTGAAATGGTGAGTAAAGGTGTTTTATCTGAAAACATCTGTATGTGCAAAAAGCCGCACCTCTCACCTTTCCTTTGATGTTCCTGCTTAGGTGCTGCAGATTTCTCAAGACGGTCAGCACACCTCATAACATTCAGTGGAAAATGGAAAGAGAATCGCACAGACACCAAATATGTTGCAGGTGGGGAACTTCCCCTATTTTTTATTGTGACCACCTGTGCATCAACGTTTCGGGGGGGATTAACCCTCCCTTCATCAGGACGTCAGCACTTATCTGAAAACATGTCTTTTTTTAGGTAAAGAACTGTCTACTATCAGTAACAGATGGTTACTTCTGAAGACGATGGAATGCGGCAAATGTCATTTTGGCCATTTTTCTGCCAGCTAAGATCCTTGTACATGAAATATATAGATTGACCATTACATATCCCCAGATCCCCCAAAACTACTATACAAAGACATTTTTATAGGAATAAATACCTTTTTTTTTAAAAAAAAAAATTTAAACATTTAATTGGAATTTCAGCAACAACATTTCTTTTTAAAAAAAGTGATATGATCCATTTGGCTAATTCTACTGAAACATTAAAACATAAATTGTTCTTAAGGAAAATACTCTAAAGGATCAACAATTCTTAAATAAAGTTACACGTCAGATGGCACCTTTTCAAAATATTAATTCATCTCAAACTAGTCTATGGTCCAGCACAAAATATACAAATCAATCTAGAAGGCAGAACAGACATACTGTATATTGGACATTGGAAAATAAGTTATAAGGAGAAGTTGTAATATATATATATATATATATATATATATATATATATATATATATATATATATATATATATATATATAGTGAATGGCATAATATTAATGCAGTTGAAGGATGACAATATTTATTTTAGTAAACATGATTACATTTAATTATTAACCACTGAAATGCTTACATTTTATTCTCCATAATTAATAATTAAGACCCCAGGCCTGATGCGTTTCGTGTGTACCAGGGACACTTAGTCATAGGCTGACACAAAAAGTCACAAAGCAGCAGTGATGCCATGCTTTGAGGCTGACTTTCTGCCTATCTTTATATATAGAAGATTCAGAACACAGTGGTCCAATTTCTAATGTGTTTGTCACTCTCGATAAATTACAGTTTTACGGGGTTTATTAACTAATGCAAGTAGCCATGTTTTTACCCATAATTTCAGGTAATCGCAGGCTTGAGGTGGCAAAGCACTTGAAGCAATTATGACTGATGTTTTAAAATATGCACTGTTATTGGATGCATTTGTATTTAAACTTTTTTATTGACTCACTTCTGTCACGTGGCATCAGAATGTCACAAGCAAAATGGCACTTACACCACCTTCGCCATTTTGGTAGCACCAGGCTTTCCCCGCATCAATAGACACACTTCTGTACAATTTGGAACTGGAGGTGAGACGGAGGCAGAAGGGTTGGAATGCATGGAGCGGCTTTGGACGCAAGTACTTTTAATGAATGGAGCAGGTTGCAATTGCCATTTCATTTATAAACGAGCCTTATAGGGTAATGTGAGCATGAACTAGCTGTGGAGCAACGGGCATCCAATTCTTCAGTAAAATGCCAAGTGTATTTTTAGTGGGGCAAGAGCTGTTCAATGTAGGCATATATTTCACATCTTATTCTTTGGCACCCAACTCTTCACTAAGGCAGTAAAAAGCTTCAAACAATTCAGAGTATCATACTCACCACATGTTGAAAGAGAATCAATAATGCTCATCTATCCCATGACAATTGTATTTTCCAAACATCAAGCCTTTTCATAAGCACAGCCAGATAAACAATACACATCCTCCTTCAAAAACTTTGAAGAAAGAATTTGCCGTAACAAATATAAATGTTTCCTTCCTCAGAAATCTGAGATGCTCGCTTTGTTCAGTTTGGTAGCTCATTACTAAACTTTTATTCCTTAATGTCTCTTTTTTTTATTATTTGGAGGTGCCTGTATCTAAGGTTCCATAAGCAAATTGTGGCCAGCCAAAGACTTTTGAAAGGATCAAAAGATCCTCTGTTTCAACCCATCAATAGCTCTCGTTCCGCAAGCTTAAAAGGTGGTCAATCTCTGCAGCAATACCTTGATGTTTAGAACTTCTGCTTAGTCTGTTAGTGTCAGCGACATGTCCCTTTCAACTAAGGATTACTTTTATCTTCATGTGTTTTTGAAGGACTTTGTGCCTGTTCCCATTCAATATACTTATTTTTATGCTCGGAATAATATGCAGAAAATGTGATGGTCATATTCCGCATTGACGTTTCTCCGATCTCCCTTTCCTATCACATACAGTGCAGGATACAATAAATCACAATCTAAATGGTCATTACGCTACTCCAGTACAAAATCGTTTAAAGGACACAACGGCAAACTCACAGCTATCCAAATCAGTAATTTGCTGGTATTGTGGCCGAATAGGAGGAAACCGACAGTGCAGACAGCCCACACCTCAGAAATCCTCAGAGAGGTTTCTGCTTTAATGATCACAGTTAGGGATACTTTGTTCTCTATGGGGATCTTACTAAATCACTATAAGTAGGAATGCAATGGAATTTCACCTACAGAACACTAAACTACAGTATATGAATAGAAGATATTACTTTGACGATCACTACAAGAGATTTAAGACTCACAGGGGCAAATTCACTAAACGACAAAGCGCCTAATGCCAGCGTGAATGCGCTAGCGTAGCGCATTTTCGTTAATTCGCCGATTCACTAATGGATGCTGGCGTAAATTCGCTAGTGTTACTTCGCACTCTTACGCCTGGCGAATTTGAGCAACGGACGTAACTACGCAAATTCACTGACGCGCAAATTATTGTGAACGCTACCCTTTTCGCCAGACTTCCTTCGCCACCTCAGACCAGGCGAAGTGCAATAGGGATTGCTTCAAAAAAAGTTAAACGCTGGCGTTTTTTCTTTTTTTATGGGTGGTAGGCTGAGAAAGATCGAAATTTTTTTTGGGGCTCCCCTCCTTCCCCCTACATTTCCTAACTCATGGCAACTTAACTATACAGTAGGCACATGTGTAGGGCAAAATAACAATTTTATTTGCTGTTTTGAAGGTTTCCCAGGCTTGTGTAGTGATGCTACATATTCCTCCATTGTAACTTGAATTTGGCGCCGTATGCAAATTAAGCATCGCTAGCGTAACTTTGCTTTGCTTGGCGAATTAACGCTAGCGCATCTTCGCAACCTTACACTTCCCCTGAGCGCAACTTCGGATTTTAGTGAATTTGCATAGCGCAGACGAAAATACGCCTGGCGAAGTGCAGCGAATCGGACGCTGGTGCAATAATGAATCTTAGTGTTAGTATTAGATTCACTAAAGGCGAATTTTCGCCAGTGTCAGCTTCACACAGTTCGCACCTGTTCGCCAGGCGCAAATTGGTACGCCAATTCTCTAATATGTGGAGTTTCGTTCTGGGCGCTGAACTCTAGTGGCTTTTTGCTAGCGTTACTTTGGCAGTGCGAGCACTTCTTAGCGAAGATGCGCTAGCATTCGTTTGTGCCTATTGAAAATTCGCTAGTAATCTTTCGCTTAGGTAAATTTGCATAGGGCGGGTAATTTAAAGTTGTATGGACGTCTTTATTATAAATGTTGCTGCAAATGCTTGAAGTTACCACTTTTTATCGCACATGGGAACCTTAATAAAGACAAGTCAGTTAATATAATGCCCTACACATGAGCCCACTGTAAAATGAATGGTCCATATCTTATAAAATGTCTGGAGAAAACCGGTTACCCAAAAAAAGTTTGTTAGAACTTTTGCAGGCAATCCCGCCTAAAAAAAGGAAAAGTCGCCAGTGTTTTTTTGAACATTTTCGGCACACAGAATATGATGTAAGTAACCCCAAGTCATGTGACTTGTCCTCTGATAAACTTGAATCACTCTTTACTGCTGTACTGCAAGTTGGAGTGATATCACCCCCCTCCCCCCCCCCAGGAGCCAAACAAAAGAACAATGGGAAGGTAACCAGATAACAGCTCCCTAACACAAGATAACAGCTGCCTGGTAGATCTAAGAACAACACTCAATAGTAAAAACCCATGTCTCACTGAGACACATTCAGTTACATTGAGAAGGAAAAACAGCAGCCTGCCAGAAAGCATTTCTCTCCTAAAGTGCAGGAAAGGCAAGTCACATGACCAGGGGCAGCCGGGAAATTGACAAAATGTCTAGCCCCATGTCAGATTTCAAAATTGAATATAATAAAATCTGTTTGATCTTTAGAGAAATGGATTTCAGTGCAGAATTTTGCTGGAGTAGCACTATTAACTGATGCGTTTTGAAAAAAACATGTTTTCCGATGACAGGATCCCTTTAAGCTGAAGGTTCAGGGCAGAGTACTGGGCCTCCTCATATACATGGTGATTCTCTGAAAAACATTTTTTTTGCTATCAGCATATTAAACACCAACAAATTAGAACAGGAATCATATACATATATATACTCTTCCATCCAATAGTGTAATGGCACAAGGTTAACCCTGTATAACCCTAGGGTTATCATGCTTTGTCACAGACATATGACATTTGGGTGGCAGGGCATATGATGATGTTTGCATACCTCCCAACATTCGCGCGTAGCTTGGCGAAAATTTGTTGAACACACTCATTTATGTGGCCACACCGCCTAATTACCATGTTCATTTTACAAAATTTGCCAGATTATGAAAGTTTGAACATATTTCTGTGTTTTTTATTCAGTTATTACAGTTTGTTTATGAAGTTGAATTGCCCTTTAAGCTGTGAGTCTAACTTTTCCCAAGGGACCTCCTTATCTAAATGGTTACAATTACTTATTTGCTTATCTCAAAATTGTTACAAAAGTATCTTAGCTGCACTTGGTGGCTGTTCTGGGCTCTCCTCCAAAAGCCAATTCAGTTAGAAACTTTGTATTTTTTTCTGGCTGTTCAGTGCAGAGAAAGTCGGGATTCTTCAGTACAAACGAGGGACTGCAGGTAGAGCTGTCAAAAGCGGTACTGTCCCGCTGAAAACGGGACAGTTGGGAGGTATGCGTTTGGGGTGGGAATAGTGGAACTATAACATCAGAGGCAGGAAGATGATTAGAGATCAGCGAAAATCCCATGTTCCACTAGACTTTGGAAAAGGTATAATTCTGAAACCCGGGCAGGTATTACTAGTACCCACTGCAAACTGGATATTGAACTATGTAAGACGTAACCAGCTCCTTATATAGAACATTTGAGTGGCGCAGAGAAACATTGGCAGGCCAGTTCATAACAGAGCGCTTGGCAAACTGGCAAACCTTGCTCTTGGAACGACTGAAGGGAGCTCATTTATGAACTTTCTCTTCTCTAAGGTATAAACCTGAATATTAAAGCACAGCGCTCAAATTCTGACAATTCAATTGACTCAGCCTCTGCGAGCTTGAGCAAGACTAATGGCTTTCTGAATTTCTGCAATGTACTCAAATTGTTTTATTTATTAGACTGTCAGTTGGATAAATGTTATTATATAGACTTCTGGCTTCCAAGATGCCGTTTTCTTTATGCATTTCAAATGTTCGGCAGTTTGTTTCTGAACTCAAGAAATACAAGTCATTTGTTTATAATAATGAGTTTGGGAAGATTTCATTTTTATCTGTCTGCAGAAAAACAAGGTTTCTGGTACCTGCACATGGGCAGCAACCCCAGGATACCAACAGTGTCTTAAATAGAGCTCTGTGAGGCACCAATGCTAACAATGGTATTATTTAGGCATCTGATTCCTTTGAACCCATTTCAACTTGACAGCTTTTAGGTTGCACACACTGATCCAGTGTCAGACTGCAGACCCTTGGGCCAACCAGAGGATGTGACTTCCACAGTCCAACCACCACTGATCACCTCTTGCCCATACCACAAACCCACAATAGGGCTGGGGCCTACTGTAATTTGTCATGGCAAACTGGTGGGCCAGCCAACATTGCATTGATGTTTATCAATAGTATCTGCCATAAAACAAGTGAAGTCAGTACATATGTTGTTTACAGGTGTAGGGGACTGGCAAATTAGTCTCCCAGTATTATTTAGCAGGCAGTCCCCCAGTGTTATAGACACAATTAGGAGGGGGGATCTGTTCATATTCCTGCTCCAAGATATGCCCCTTGGTGTTCACACAGTGCCCAATAGATGGCACTATGCTAAAGTAGAAAGTCCTGGGCAGCCATGTGCTCAGGGTCCATCTTGTGCTGGCTCTGGCCTGAGCAGGTATGCAGGGTATCCAGTGGAACCTAGACAGGCCCGGTCTAGTAAGGATAGGCTACTCACCTTAAGAGGTCACTCTAGGAGTGACAGACAGGCTATTTATCTGAGCAGCTTGAAACTCCTCTGAGGATTGTGAGTGGGATTATGATCCCAGTACCAATTGCCCAGAAGTAGGGACTAAGTGTACAGACCTAGGGATGTGAGTTTACCCTCAGGTTTCACTTAGGGAACAGGCTGAAAGCTGGGTGTACCCCAAGCAGCTGTTTACTTTGTCCCCACCCCTGTGGGGGATAGCTACTGACCAAAGGTGCTGTGAGTATATGCGTATCCACTGTGCTGCATGATCCTGTTTGTTCTGTATGTGCACTGCATTGAGGATTGTTCTTGTACAATAAATATGTTCATTGGTTCAGTTATAAGAACCACTGGCGCCCAATTATTGCACCCTGAATCAAGTTACAGCACACTACACCCTGCATTCACATTGTTTGCGAGGGCTTACTCCCTAGGATTTAAGGTCTCATCCGGAGCACAATATTGGGAGTGGAGCTCATAAATAGAGAACGGTGCACTCAATTTACTATAGCGCTACACATGTAAACAAGTTATCATTTTAGAACTGACGGCTCTGCTGTGCATTTTATTGTAGTGCAATTAGACTTTTCTCACTGGATCATAAAGGTAAAATAACCCCAAGAACACACAGCGCATAATTCTGACTTTACTCATCGGAGCATTCAGCCAGACTTTGTAATTACTAATTTATTAGTAAACAATAAACAATCATACATTGTTGTGCTGAGATAATGAGGTTGAGCAAAGATTGTTTATAAGCAATTAGTAGAAGCAAGGCTGGTAATGAATTTGATGGAACGATACTGTTATTTCACCATCCATTTCGAGCTCTGTACGTGCGCAGACTGTCTTCTAAAATCCCTAACAGCCTGGTGGGTTACGTCGGCAGGTATTCTGTTTGACGGTACTAAAGGGTTTTGCCCATAATCACTAAGAATTCTGTCCTCAGAATACAAGGTGTTAACTTTTACCTTAAAAGAAAGAGAAATATTGCATAAAGTAGTATAACAATCCAGCATGCAACTGGGCTGGATGATGTCACAGGCAGACAAACAGGGGAAGGATTCCTCATGTCCCCTACAGTAGTTTTGGATAAGGGATTCTATTTCCTTTAACTCGCTTGACTATTTCTAATGCCTTTCTGGCAAATAACAGAAGCTTATCTGGTTTTATGGAAGGAACATACTCCCAGGATCAGAGCCACTGTCTCTTCCTTCTGGCCCACCCTGCTGAGCATGGCCAACCATGCACCTCCCTTCTAGGTCCCACAAGGCCCCACCAACTGTGCACTGCCATATTAAATTTAATTTATTCAAACTGAGATGAATAAAGTTAAAGATGGCAGTGTGAAACACAGGGCCATCTTTAATTTTTATGCTAGACCCAGTTGACAACCTACTTCTCTTTCATCCTCCCTCCCTTCCTTCCACCTGGGCTGACTATGCATCTCCCTTGTAGACCCCAGAACCTCACTGACTGCACACTGTCAGACTGACTTCTCTTCTCTGAAATGAGACAAAAAAAGGCTAAAGATGGCTATCTTTAAAGGACATGTAAAGGCAAAAAAATAAAATCCCATTTTTACTTTCTTTAAGGAAAGAAACCTATCTCCAATATACTTTAATTGAAAAATGAAACCTGACTGTATGCAGTGAAATTCTCCCTTCATTTACTGCTGTGGATAGGAATTGTCAGACGGTCCCTAACTGCTGAGCAGGGAAACAATCATACTTATGAACAGCAGGGGGAGCCCCCACCTTACTTCCCAGCCATGCAGAACTCAAGCAGCTTTGTTTATGACGATCCCTAAGCAGCCCAGACCACACTGAGCATGTGCACAATCTTAGTCTTGCAAAGATGTTTAACAAAGATACAAGATGGTGACCCCCTGTAGCCAACTTTGAAAGCATAAATTATTTGTATGATTAGGCTTGTGGTGCAGTAAGTGGAGAAAAAAAGTTACTA
This sequence comes from Xenopus laevis, assembly GCF_017654675.1. Classification (NCBI taxonomy): domain Eukaryota; kingdom Metazoa; phylum Chordata; class Amphibia; order Anura; family Pipidae; genus Xenopus; species Xenopus laevis. The sequence continues at coordinate 166,694,130 of NC_054373.1, forward strand.
CCTAATTAAGAACAGGGTGAAGTAATGCTTTTAATCTATCTGCAGTGATCATACTGGCATGTTTGGAGTTGATTTGTTTATTGGCCATTTTCTGCAGTGATCTCACAAGCATGTTTGGGGGTAATGAGCATATGATCCATTTCTGCAGTGTTCTTACATGTCTACTGTACATATAGTCATTGTCCATTTCTGCAGAAATGTTACTGGTATGTCTGGGGCTAATATGCTAGTTATCCATTTTCTGCGGTGCACTTACTGGCACGTCTAGGGTTAATGTGCTCATAATCCATTGCTATTAATGTGTTCACAATCAATATCTGCAGTAATATAACTGACATGTCTGTGGTTAAAATGCTCGTTGTCCATTTCTCCAGTGATCTTACTGGTATGTCTAAGATTAATGTGCTCATTATTCATTCTCTGCAGTCATTTTACTGTTAAATTACTTTTTATTATGGCTAAAGGATGTGGCAAAGGGCCTAAAAAGGTTGCAATGACCGCAGTGCATTTTTGTCCTTACCTTCAACTAACCTTGAGACAGTCCTGCTTGTCTGTCTAGATAGTGGAGCTGGGTGATGGTAACAGTGGCAGGTGTGTTCGGTGGGTCCCAGTCTGACACTGGTCCCCAAAAGGTTCCTTTTTTTAAACCAAGTATTTTTTCCTTTACTGACACAGAATCATTTTCTGTCTTTTAGAGGTTCTTTGCCCATTAAACAAACAAAATTAACAATTATAAGACACACCCAAGCAGAAACTCCAATGCATGTGAATTGCATCACGGCACATTAACGGGCTGATATCTGAAATAATTAACATCAATTGGAAAATGATTAATTACAACATTACTTCTGTATAACTTGCTGGAAGGCCTTCATAAACAGAGAGAAGAACCTCGCGCAACGAGATTAATTGCGTAGCCGTGGGAGAAGAGAAGCAGAGATAAAAGGATTAACAAAACAATAAAGGAACTTGCACGGCAAATACGAGAAATTTCATTTCCGAGAAGTAAATGAAGTAGTAATACACCGAATTAACATTCGCACTTAGTGGCCCTACAGCACTTGAAGAATTGAATTAAATGTGTATAGAGGCATCAAATTACTTTTTTTTTTTTTAGTTTTAGAGTTCCTTAAATGATCATAAAGCTAAAAATGCTAATAATACATGAGAAATATTTTGTGTTAACCCCAATCTTACTCTAAAAACATAAACTACTTGTTTTAAAGTGCCTTGAAGTGATTCCAACACAATACTGAAAGTAAACGCAGTCTGGAAACGCATTATCCAGAAATCTTTGAATTACAGGAAAGCCGTCTCCCATAGACTCCATTTTAACAAAACAATTCACATTTTGAAAAATTAATATCTTTTCCTCTGTAATAATAAAATAGTGCCTTGTACTTGATCGTAGCTAGGCTATAATTAATCCGTATTGGAGGCAAAATAATCAATTTGGGTTTTTTCATATTTATATGATTTTTAGTAGACTGAAGGTATGGTGATCCAAATTACAGACAGAAAACCCTGAGCAGGTCAGGATAACAGGTCCCCTACCTGTACTACCTTTGTCCTGGAAAGGGCACTTTTTTGTCCAGATTACTTTATTTAGGGTTAAACAGCCCAAACCTCTAGGCCCTTGTCACTAATAAGCACTGGAAACCAGACTGCTGCCCATTTTTATGGGAATATGGAGCAGCTGACCTCTTAGAGCCCTCCTAAAACATGGTCATACACTGGCCAACCCTTCAGTATCCATCTGAGCATCCCACAAGTTGCATGAATTGATAGAACATTGTTGGCTGTGCACCGACCTGGTCAAATAATCAATTCATCCATTTGCTTGGGCTGACAGTGCTCTACAATAAATTTCTACAAAATATAAAATGTATCATGCATAGGGCTGCCACCTGGCCGGTAAAAATCATGCTTGATGCTAATGTTACTAATAGGAAAAAATGTCAAGAATATAGGAAGGCCGGTATTTTTTTCTAGAAAAGGTGGCAACCCTAATTATGCACCCACCAGCACAATGCACCTTCAGGGGACATGTTTGGCAAATAAACTGTGATTCTGTCAAACAACCTCCGAGCGCACCTAAATGCCCATATGGCCAAAAAGTAAAGTTGGAATAGTCAAACTGCCCAGCCAAACATGAGCATGAAGAGACCTGAATCCAAAAAAAAGTGCTAGGAATCAGCATCAGACTGAGGGTCCATGGCCCATCAAGGTTTCTGTCTCGGGGCCTCCACCTGGATTTGGTGTATCTTTAATATAAATTTTGAGGGTAAGAACAGTGGAACCCAAGATGTATGTGGGGCAAAGAGCAGATTGTTATCGGCCTTCCTTAGCTGTAGGGTCTATAGTTACATCACTGGTTATGATGCATCTGGCACAGCTACACAGAAATGATGCCTAGAACTTTATAGGCACTTTATTATGCATTATGCTTCCAGTGTTGGGTATGCCAAGAACATAACCACTTTAACCACTGTTGTAAGAATTATTTTAATGTTGCATTCCCTAATTAGAACAACCTCAAATTATATGTATGACACAATTAACTGTTAGGTTCATTTACTGGGCACTGGGCAAATCAACCAGCCATTAGCTCTATTCCCTCTACTGCAGAAAAGCTAAAGCAAATCTGATCTCTGATTGGTTTCTATGGATACAACACTGCAGCAATTTTGCCCAGTGCAAGTAAATGAGGTACAGTAAAAAAAAATTTAAAGGGTAATACAAAAATACTAAAGATAAAACAATCTCTTAAGCCACAAGGGTCTTACATGGTAACTAGGTAAATGCAAAAAAAAAAATCACTTACTGGTGAGAACCACATTACTTTGAGAATCCAAATGGTCAGAGCGAAATTCACAACTAAGATGATGAGGAGAAGGAGGACGAACAGGTAGAGGCAACGTTTTCTCCATCCATAAATGCCAATATTGTAGACATACTGTTTCTCCGGCCTCTCGATGTTTGTTCCTTGTGTTGCTGTTGTATATTGTTCTCGAACCATCTGCTGTAAAACATATAAACAATGCATGACAAACCATTTCATAATCCGTCTTTAAGCAGCCACCTGTGCCTTTCTCATGAACACAAAGGGCCTTATTAAAATCCAGTATTTGAATAAAAAAAGTCAGACCAAACTAGAATCCACAATTGGACCTTATTTATTATTAAAAAAGCATGATTCAATCATATCAGGTAAAAACACGATAAAATCTAGCCAAAATCCGAATCATACGATTATTTCAGATTTTTTTTCCTGAATAACTAGATTTTTTCGGACTTCTTCCCTAAGCAGATTTCCTAAGCAGACATTAGTGCACTGTATAATCAGAAGTTACTGGACCCCAAGAAAAAAATCTTTTTAGTGCTCCATTGTATAACAAAACATGGGGAGGATGTTTTGAAAACATATGCTGAAAGGACCATAAGGACTGCCTCTGGACCCTCTATGATAGTGATCCCCAACCAGTGGTTCCAGAGCATCATGTTGCTTACACCCCCTTGGATGTTGCTCCAATTAGCCTCTAAGCAGCTACCTATTTTTTAATTCCTGGTTTGTAGGCAAGTTTTGGTTGCATAAAATCCAGGTGTACTGCCAAGCAGAGTCTCCTGTAGGCTGCCAGTCCACATAGATACTACCAAATAGCCCATCACAGCCCTTATTTTGCACCACCCAGGAACATTTTTCATGCTTCTGTTGCTCCACAACTCTACATCTGAATGTTGCTCAAGGGTAAGAAAGGTTTGGGACCCCCGCTCTATGATGTTTGGCCTTCCAGCAGGCCTTCAGGTCCAGCGTCTCTATCTTCAGGCCAATGCAGAGTCAACATGTCCCCACTATACACTGACCCCAATGCCTATCAATGTTAACAAAACGGTATTTACATGATTGTGTTCTTTAATAGTGGAGTGTAAGATGAATATATGAAGTTCAGATGCTGTTGCTTTCACACATTGAGATATGAGACTTATGAGATTCTTTCATGTTAGTCAATGAATAGTTTCAAAAACTTTTTGATTCAGTGCCATCTGAGGGTGGCCACATATGCACTTTGGTTTGATCTGGCCTTGTTGTTCTGCCATCCATGCATTTATGGGTATACAGGTATTTTAGACAGACTTTCTTTAATTAGATGGCCAAGCAATCCAGTCTGTCAGTGCTCCTTTTTGGCATATGTGTTAGACATTGGCAGATATAGAAGTGAAATGGGCTGCAGTTCTCACTCAGCCCTATTTGATTTTTTCTCAAGTTCTCTAATCATGTACAGGTATGGGACCCGTTATCCAGAAACCCGTTATCTAGAAAACTCTGAATTACAGAAAAGCCATGTCCCATAGACTTTTATCCAAATAATTAAAATGTTTAGAATTGATTTCCCTTTTCTCTGTAATAATAAAACAATACCTTGTATTTGATCCAAACTAAAATATAATTAATCATTATGGGCAACGAAGCAAGCCTATTCTGTTTATTTATTGTTTAAATGATTTTCTAGTAGACTTAAAGGACCAGTAACAGCAAAAAAAGACACCAACACATATTAAACTTTAAAGTCGCTAAGTCCGCTCGCGCTCTTCTTCAGAAAAGGTGATCTGCAATCGAGTGTGCGGCGCTCCATTTCTCCCCCCTGCCTTCTTTATAGGAGATAGGGAGGAGAAATCGAGCGCTGCAGGATGGATCGCCGCCCTGTCTCCGTTTCTGAAGAGGAGCGCAAGCAGAGTTTTGGTAAGTTATTTCTTAATAAAGACTTAGCGATTGTAAAGTTTAATATGTGTTGGCGGAAAGATCCGATATCCGGAAAACCACAGGTCCTAAGCAATTTGGATAACAGGTCCCACACTTGTATATCATCATATTTGATAAAATGTTGGCTTTTGGATAGCTTTCTCTACAAGTAAACTATTTCAGGTAAGGAGATTCTGTCCTCATGTTCGCATGCTGAGCAGAAGGAATTCTGGGAAGGTAACCCAGTTTCCATTTTCAAAGAATACCCTTGGTCTAATGCTCACCAAATGGGATTTTAAGTACAGCCAATGCCATTGCTGATCACATCCAGTAATGTAACTATCCTTTTCCCCCTAATCCCCCCTCTGCTCCCCCAGTAGTTACAACACTGATCAAATCTCAACTAGAGACCAGTTTCACCCTTCTAGGGGCCATCAATATAGTACAGGGTTTTTCTAATCAGCAATTCTACAGCCATCAACACGACAAAGCATTTCAGGGAGTGAAAATTATTCTTTTTTGGGCCATGTTCTCTGCTTTTCTAGTTGTACAAAAAACACAACACATACAAAAAAAGCAATTTTAAATCACACTTAATAAACCATGTCCTTGCCGGATTTCTTAATCTGCACAAATGGCTTCTGTAATCAATGTAGATGAGCCTGACTAAAAAGAGGAGACGGCGGAAGAGCATGAAGCTTCGCTGTGAAGCTGTGGAACAGTAATGTGACTTAATTGCACATTACACTAATGTTTAGGAACATGACCGTGTAGAAAAAAATTGAATTACTTTAGGGTGCACCTCCGAAGAGTACTTAATATTATTATAGTTCTTGTTATAAATAGAAATAAGTGGTGGAATGCAATTGTAAAAACTGCGGCTGGATTGCACCGCTGAGAAATAATTGCACGCCTAAAACGTCCTCATTTACTGCTAGATTAAGTGTAATTTTTGCATGCAAATCTAGTCAGGCCTATAATCACTGTTCATTTTCTCAATGTACCATACACAATTATTCCAGTACTTAAGACAATTTAAGGTGTTTTTAGTTGTTTGCACAGAAGTGGACTTTATGCAGGGATAATAACCTTGGTTATATTTATTCATATCTGCCACTGAGAGCTGGCACTTGACAGCACAGAAAGCCTTGCTGAATTTAATAAGGAGTATACGGGACAGAGTCGTCGATAACTAGCGTCGTCGATAACTAGCGTTGGAAGCCCACTAGGAGAGAATGGGTTAACTCACTAATATTCAATATGTTTCCCTGCTCCTCGGCTTTTCTCTTGCCTTGTATGAATGATGAGATATAAGACTTTTAGCAATACAGGTATGGGGCCTGTTATCCAGAATGCTTGGGACTAGGGTTGCCACATGTCCAGTTTAGACCCGGACATCCCTGTAATTTGAAGGAATGCCCGGTTTTCCAAATCAGGAAAACTGGCAGGATTCCTCATGATTGACACAGCGATCGGCCAATCGCTGCATCATAGTCACGCCCCCTGATGTCACGGTGCACCTGCCACATCACGGCCCCTCCCCTAAGTGTCACGGACCCGCCCCCTGCTCGGTCTCCGACTGGCAGAAAAGGTGGCACCCTACTCGGGACCTGGGGCTTTCCGGATAACAGATCTTTCCGTAATTTATATCTTCATACCTTAAGGCTAGGGCCACACGGGAAGATTCAGGGAGATTGGTCGCCTGGCGACTAATCGCTGCGTCTTTGAGACGACTAATCTCCCTGAATGGCTTGCTGGTATCTCACACCCACTAGCGCTAAAGTCGCCTGCGCAATTTCGAGCGGCTTTGAAAAACGTGTGAATAGGAGCAGGCGACTTTAGCCATAGCGGGTGCAAGATACCAGCAAGCCATTCAGGGAGATTAGACGCGGCGATTAGTCGCCAGGCGACTAATCTCCCTGAAATCTTCCCGTGTGGCCTAGCCCTAAATCTACTAGAAAATAATGTAAACATAGGCATAAACAATAGGCTGGTTTTGCTTCCAATAAGGATTAATTATATCTTAGTTGGGATCAAGTACAAGGTGCTGTTTTGTTATTACAGAGAAAAAGGTAATCATTTTTAAAAATTAAAATTATTTGGATAAAATGGAGTCTATGGGAGATGGCGTTTCCATAAATTCGGAGCTTTCTGGATAATGGGTTTCCGGATAACGGATCCCATACCTGTATTGTAAGCATGTCTGGTTGAAGAGCTTCAATGCAAATAGATAGTTTAATAGAATCTGTAGGTCTGGATTTGTACTGATTACTGATTATTAAAAAGTATTAAAAAGCAGAGCGTTGCACTGGGAACAGCTGTTATATCTCCTTTCCACCCAGTTCTCATTTTCGTTCCCTTTTGGGGAAGTGAAATACGAGCAGGGTCGGGAGGAGATAGAGCAGAATAGAAAGCTGCCCCTGACAATCTAATTATATGATATTTTCCAAAATAGAGGAAACTCATGTCACCATTGTCTTGAGACATGCAAGAAATATTTTTTAAGGACATCAAAGCATTATCTCGCGGCACAATGAACAGATATAGGTGCAAATAGCGTGTTTTATTATTTGCACCATCAGCGGAACAGAGGAGATTTCCTTGCCCTGGCACAAAGGTTTCTTACTCCTTTGCTGAAAAAGCAGCTGGCAGTTTGTATAACGATACGGGTAGTGGGAACAGAATGGTTAAAAATAAGGCTTGCCCTACATGAACTTCTTTTATTTCATGGCATCTTAGTACTGGACATTCACAGGCAGCTGCCTTAATGTCTGCATTTAATGCCAAACGCTACTTGATCTTAAATCAGACTTGTCAGATGCCAAAGGGCTCAACACTCGCCGAGCTTGATGCGTTGAATTCGAAATTTGGAAGTGAGCCTGCAGACCCACATTTAGCCCCTGTCTATATAGCCCATAATCAATTTCTATTCTCGCTGCTGAATTTTTTATATATGTTCTTCCCCGCGTCCTGACCGCCCCCAACCTCTCCCTCTTGCCTCCCTTGCTTTCCATTTGCACTCGAACTCGACAACATCTCCATTCGTTCTGATAACTGCTCAGCTCGGTGGTACCCAGAAGGCTTTAAATATAAATGATATTTCATTTTAGTTTAATCATTTCAAAGAAGCAATTCTAATGACTGCTACATTAAGCCAGGAGCATAAACAGTGTTTTACAGTTCTACATTACTACGGTGCGGTGTGTGTGAGTGAGTAGGGAGTTCATTGGCCGGGAGACATTTTATGCCTTCTGCTTCCCAAGAAAATATTTTAACCATTGAAAGATTACATGTTGTAACAGCTTTTTCCATACACTCAGGGGTTATTTACTAAACTCTGAATGCAAAAATCCTGAAAAACTAATGATTTTTATTTTATTTTATAAAATCGGAATTTATTAAACCCTGATGATGGAAAATTCCGAATTAGAAAATCCAGCATCTCAGACCTGTCGAGGTTGCATATGTCTATGGGAGAAGTCCCAATGATTCCAATGCTGGGTTTTGTGCAATACCCCAAAGAAATCAGAGTTTTTTGGTGAAAAATATGGGGAAAAAAACATGAAAATCTGATTTTTTCCTGCAAAGCAAAATTTGTAGCAGAGTTTGTAGCAGAAAATGATGAGCTAAAATCGGACTTTGATGAATAATCCCCTAAAGAGAAAATCAGGTCCAACAGATGAAGAAACAATCTATCTCCTCACATCATTGACTACTAACATGTGTTACTCCTCACCACCACTGAACCTCTAGAGATGAGTGACTTCCTGAAATTTGTTCTGTTCCAGTTGTTGGAAGTCTCTGATCTGGATAAAAACAAACTAAACAACAATGTAGTTGTGTTATTTGTCTATTTGTTTCCCTAAGTGACATTTTTGCAGTTGGTCACTTCACTCAACAAATGTCACCTCTGGTTCTGCTCTCTGGTTAAAAACTTTTTACTTAATGTCTGTGTTTTAGGTTCAAAGAACCAAATGTCAAGCTCTAATGCACAGGCCATGAGGGTTTTCCATGAAAATATATTAATATACTAATTGCACCAGAACTAGAGTCACAATTCGCCAATAATCAACTGAAAAATGTGGTTCACCTAATTCTACAGACAGTGCCATATATATATATTATATATATATATATATATACACCAAAAAACAATCTGCATTTCCTTAGTAGGAGAATTAATGTCATATAGCGAGGGGGGTGATCATTTAGTACCGGGCAAAAAACAGTTTCATGAGTTCCCAGAAAATAAAGAGAGCTGTACTCATATGATCAGTGGCTTTATAACAGGAGAGACTAGACTACATAGCTGTAAAACACATGTAATAGAACCCAAAGCATGGGAAACCCTTACATAACAGCCAATACTTTTTGATGGATTTCACAGAACGTTCCCTTTGTGCCTTTGATGTTTCTTGGATTCTCCATATGCCATAAGGAATAATATAAACCCGGCTACACTCAGTAGGTAGGTCTTTAGTTGCAGGTAATTTTATGAAAGTATTTTGGATAAATTTAGAAACAGCAGACTGAACAGTACTTCTCATGCGCTTCTGGTGACCACCCCAATGGCGTACCTCCAGATGGTCCTGGTTTTTGCAGGAAAGTCCCACATCATGGATAGGGCTTTATGAGAGAGTGGATGGGGCAAAGCCGGGCCAAGCCAGCCAGGCACCCTAGGCAACTCGGCCAGCCCCCTCCCTCGCATGCACTCAGATGAGCGTGTACATGCATAGTGGAGTCATGGGGGGTTGATGGAAGCGTGTAGTGACTACCTGCCACCAGACTTTGGTTTGTGGAGAGGCCACCAAGGCCCGGGCCTAGGCCAGCAGGATTTTAGTGGGCAGCATGCTGCCCAACCACACCTACATTGGTTCAGAAACCATGGGGATGCGCAGGAGATACAAACGTTTTTGAAATTTTTTGTGCACCAATCCCGATTGCTCTGGTTCCGATGATGAAAATTTGAATGAATAAAAGTGAGTGGAGGGGGTGATGAACCACAGCGGGCCTAGGGGCACCCACTATGTAAATCCGGCCCTGCCTGTCATTGGTGAAGAGGTCCTGGATGAGGGATAGGAAGGGAGAAAAGGTACTTGCCCAGCGCCCTCTTCTGCCTAACCCAAGTTCCGACCCTGGTTTGGGGTAGTGTAAATGCATAACTCGGCATGCTTTACTCTGTCCATCATTTCATCTTTCAAATGTTGACTTGGTAGGTATGTAATTATGATAAGCTTTATTTACAGTACACATAAAACTGTAGGTAGTGCTGCCTAGTGCTGCCTAGATCAGAGTATGACTCCCTTGAATAATGGCAGTTGCTCCCTTGTAGTAACACTAAACACTTGGGGGTCCGTTTACTAAAGTGCGTTAAAAATATTCGCACAATATATAGACAGAATTTTCGCCAAATATGTTATCGCCAGTTTACTAACCTGCGGTAAATATAAATTTGCGAATTTTCTTGCGCAAGAATAATTGTTCGCCAGTTATCGCATTTGCTGAAAATAACGCTACGTACACATTAACGCATGGTTTACTAAACAGCGAAATGTGCTAAAGACAAAATTAACGCCAGAATATTCGCAAACTTTTACCGCCACATATGAAGTGGCGTAAAAGTATTTTTTCTGCCAGAAAATTCTCAAGGGGCAGGAAATATCCCATAATAATGTTTTTTTTTTACCCATCATTCTTTGCTGACAGGAGAGAGATCTGTAGCTATTGCTGACAGGATGTTTTGGCTTCTGCTTCTATCTGGTGCAACAGCAGCAGTTTCAGCTCAGAGTCGTATTATTGGCAGTGGCATCACAGTCCAAGGATTCGTCAGCCTCTACACTTTTTGGTTTCATTGTGATTGGCTACATTAAACTGTGCATTTCTATGAAGCAAAGAGATTGACTGGTATCATTTCCTATGATTCTATTGGCAGAAGAGTTTATATGATGCAGACATGTTTGATTGGTGTTACTCTGGTGATGTTGTTGGATGGTATAATCATCAGTCAATAAAGTTTATAGGTTTTGAAGATGCATTTCTGGCCATAAATGTCACAGTAAAAATTGCCATAATAACCGCCATAAAACAAGACTATTTTATAGCATAAATATTCGCAAAAACGTAATTTTTCGCCAGAAAATTCGCAACTCGCTAAAATTACCGCTAACGTAAGCTGGTTCCTTAACGTAGTTACCGCAAGTGATCGCAATGACTTCTGAGCGCATCGCTGTTTAGTAAACTTAGTCGCTGCGAATATTCTGGCGTAAAAATATTCTCAGCGATAACATGCGGAAACTTAAAGTCAGATTTACCGCACTTTAGTAAACGGACCCCTTGGTATAAATCTATATTCCTGTCAGTACATTTGCAATAATGGTTCCTTCATTTCATTAGAGAACAAAGGCAGGTTTAATTGGTTAATAATTACAGGTTAACTAATTATCCATTAGACCTGAAGAAGCTCGAAAGGTTGAGAAAATCAAGGACAGAGGGAGGAAATCACAAATCTAGAATAGAATAATTGTCTGGAGCTTAAACCTATGATAATCAGCAGTTATGGTACATTAACTACAGTAAGAATAATTATAGCAAATATATGATTGGTCAGTGGGGCTCATTTACAAACAGTGGGGAAATTTGCACCTGGGCAGTAACCCACAGCAACCAATCAGTGATTAGATTTTTTTCAACAGGCTGCAAGAACAATGAAAGCAATATTGGTTACTGCCCAGTTGCAAATATGCACAGTGTTTATAAATGACACCCACCAGTATGTTTCCTCTCCAGTTTTGTGAATGTTAACAGAAGGGGGAAAAGGGAAGACTCGCAAGCATCTTAAAGCACTGAAAAATAGAAACGATTCTTAGTAATTAATTGTTTGTACCATCCGGATAAATAAGAACATTCTTAGAAAGCTACAGAGTGACAACAATGATTTTCTCTTTACATAATACGCCTTCCATTGTATGCTGACACATGAGGTATCTGTCTTTAACTGCTGTTTTATTGTCCACCATAAAATATTCACTTTGTTTATAAAATGTCCCCGAGTTCATTAGTCACTGCCTATAATTAGAAGGAGCAGCTGTTTTCAAAGTTAATGTATTGAGGGCTTGTGGTGTTTGCTCATTTGCTTCTACTCCTCGGAGGCTAAGGGCAACTGCCTTCTCTTGTGAGCAAATGCTCCTCAATCCCAAAGTCATTCTACTGAGCCTCTGGTATCTGGAGCTGAAAGCAAAGCCATATATATATATAATTAAATAGGTAGGTGCACTCAGAGTACCTGTAAAAGCCTAGGTGCTGGAACAAGGAATCCTAATTACAAACAACAAAAAAGTCCGCACTCATAGGTCTTGTGAAGCAAAAAGAAAGTGGATTTATTCAACGTTTCGCGAGCCGTCATCATATATCTCACCTATATACTGTATCATGCATAATACATTTCCCTGATTTTACATTTTTCTGGATTTCACACCATTTTTTTCTAGTCCCCTGAAAAGCATAAAACGGGGGTTCTACTGTAGTACTAATAGTAATGTAGCATGTAATGTGAGCAGAAATAATGTCCCCATGCTACACATTAGCACAAACTATAGAATGTAAATAGATAAATATTGTATATCCTTCTGTTTGTCGCTTTAACCAAGAATTTGACCCTTTTTGTCAAAAATTCATGCAAAAAAAGTTATGAAATGGATTGATTGAATGGGCATTTTTTATGTCGACAATTTTCCACGCAACATTTTTTCTATTATGTATTAGAGTGCATCTGTGTTTTTTTGTGGCAAAATATTTCGCTCATCCCTACCAAGAACGATAACCGACCCATTTCTCAACTGCATAGTGACAGAAATACTACATACTGAGTATTATATACAGTGGACCTCACCAGTCTTAAAATCCACCACCATTCTATAAAATGTCAACAGAGGAGACATTCTGGGTGTTAGATTACCCATCAGCCTTTCTCATTACCCATGGGTGGTTAGTGGTGATTAGCTCAGCCATGTCAGGAATGAGTTGTTTAAGGCTGTCATAAACTAAAGAATCTCAGACAGATTCAAGCACACTCCTATTTTGTATCATTACGGGCAAGATGGTCAGGACAAATAGCTAGTGGTTGTCGAATAAATTCGCCAGGTGCGAATAAGCGGCTAGTTTCAGTATTTCGATAAATTTGCAAATCTGCCACGAAAATTTGCTGGCGTCAAAACATTCTGAACGCATGTTGAAAAAGTTGCTTGCATCAAAACTGCTGCGCGTCAATATTACTCGCCAACTGACTTTAACGCTGGCGTCAAAATTGATGCGAGTGTCAGAATTGAAACGGGACAAATTTGCCCATCAATACATATTTAATCATCCTATAGGACCTGATAATCCCTAGCTGAGCGCCCATGGTTTACTGTCAAGTGACACAAACTAGTTTAACAGTCGTGCTTTAACTCCAAAATATGACAGCCAGTGCAAATTGTGAAAATACCTGGTGGTCTAGTGGGCCAGCAGTGATGCCCGAAGAGCTAACTTCCTCTGCGCGATGCACGCAGCTTCAGAGTTTGATGCACCTGTCTATGCGTGTGCATCTTTTTACTTTGGCACGCCTCGTGACGTCATCGCAGTGCCTGGACCAAACATTCATTCCCCAACGTAGGTCTATTTTCATAGTTCTGGGGTGCTATTTCTTGTTAGTCTTGCATGTTCCTGATCTTGCCTGTCCCTGACCATTCCTAGTTTGCTGCCTGTCCTGACCTTTGCCGTTTATTGATTACTTTCTTGGATCATGATTTAGTACAGGTACTTTGCCATTGTTGTGTTTGACCTGTGACCTCGACTATTACTTTGTCTCCTGATTTGGTACTGCTCTGCCAGTTTGGTATTGACCCAGCTTGTCCCACAACCACACTCCTCATTCCCCATTCCTCCTGTTAATGTTTGGTTCACATGTCTGTCAAGAACTTCCCCCTTGGTCCTCTCACTATAAGACCTGGCAGCATCGAGTAGCGGAGGGCTCCTCTCGAAGCGGAAGGTGGTGGTTATAGGTGGAAAAGTGAGCCGAGGCTGTGACCTTGGGGTTTATTCTGGGGTTGGGATACCTTACATCACACAAAGATTCTCTAGAAAGTAAAGGGACTTCATGTCCTCGAATCCATCATTTCAACATGGAACAGTTTGAGGGTGGGGTTAGGTGATTCTGCCAGCCAAAGGGAAGGGGAGGGAGTTAGAGGAAGACCATCATGGTTTCCTCTCAGTCTCTGAATCATTTTTGTCTTAGGCCGTCCAGTTCAAAACCAGACAGGTGTCAACCCTATGTTTTCTCTGTAAAACAACATATATAAAAATAAAAAAAAATGTGTTTTGTGCACCTTTTTTAAACAACCAAATGCGTTTAGGTTAAAAAGGGGGTATTTTTATACTACGCTAAATGACTAAACACTTCATTGCTACAGGGTTAATGACCCACAGCAACAATAATAATAAATTCCAAGCAGACAACCAGATGATTATTTGACCTGGTGAATATGCCTTTATGGCTTTTATGATGAATTTCCAAGCAAATAGCAACTGAGAGTTGGGGTCAGCATAGAAGGAGCCCCCTGAGAAGACAAGCTTCTAAAAACAGAGAGAGACAAAGACAAATGCGTGACCTTTGCAAAGGAAAAAAAAAGCCGACTCTTCATTAAACAGTATGTTAGAAAAATTGATATATAACAGTAATACCAATTACTACTGAAAAGTTCTAGCATCACTGCCAGTATCACATGCAACCAGAGTTTCAAATAATCTGAACGATGCTGTATCAGCTGGTGAATAAACCAATTATTGTTCAGATTCATGAAGACATTCCATCAAATTCACTGACTAATACATCATACAATTGTCTACATGACAATAAGGAGGCTTCAGAGACAGCTATATAATGGTTACCTGGAACACCATTCTTCAGGCATTAAGGAGACTGGATATGTAGAAAAGAGACCTGGAAACACATTTAAGAAGATGCACAGTCCTCGTTAGCCCTTCTGTGCCCCCAGCAGTGCCAATACTTCCTTTTTTCCTGGTAGCGCCAATACTCAGAGAACCATCACACAAGAACAGGTGGTTCTGTGCCTAAGCATAATGACCTTCACCCCAGCCTTTGCCTCTTATGGGGCAAATTCACTAACCTCCGAAAATTCGCCAGTGATGGCTTCGCTCACAGTACAACACTTCGCCAAGCGTAGATTCGCCAGGACAACGCTAATTCACTAAAATCCAAAGTTGCGTCCAGGGCGCTGAACGCTGGCAAAGTTGAGCTACCGTTACTGCGCCAAGCGAAGCGAAGTTGCGCTAGTGTTGCCTAATTTGCCAAAGGGGGAAGTTAAAGTTGAATGGACGTATATGTTGCAGCAAATACATTACACTACACAAGCCTGGGAAACCTTAATAAAATAAAATAAAGTTGTTATATTGCCCTACACATGAGCCCAGTGTATAGTTTATGTGCCATATGTTAGGAAATGTAGGGGGGAAGCCAGTTACCCCAAAAAATTTTTACACTCTTTAGCAGCCTATCACCCTGAAAAAAGGAAAAGACGCTAGTGTTTTTTGGGACTTAGAAAATTTTTAAACTATTTTTTTAGGAATTCCTATCTACTCTATTGCACTTCGCCTGGTCTGAGGTGGCGAAGGCAAGTCTGGCGCAAGAGGTAGATTGATTCTGAAAATACACCATCTAACACCTATCGAGGTCATGTAAAAGTCAATGGCAGAGGTCCCTTGAACCATTTGAAGATGTTAATAGCACTCATGGTGTTTCGGTGGGTTTCGCTTGAAAAACTCAATCATTTCGAGAGATTCAAGTTTTTTCCCGCCAAAAACTTTCCAATGAAAACTTGATCTGTTGGAGTTTTTCACCCTGACTACACTGATTCGAGTTTTCTCTTAAATTAGAAACCATTTGATTTGTGAATTCATTAAAGTTCATTCGAGGTCTAGAAAGCTCACAAAGCTCTAAACTTTGACCGTTGATAAATAACCCCCTAAGTACTCCCAATAGGCTGGCTTTGCTTCCAATAAGGACTAATTATATCTTATTTGGGATCAAGTACAAGCGACTGTTTTATTATTACAGAGAGATAATCTTTTTTAAAAATGAGCATTATTTGATTAAAATTAAGTCTATGGGAACTTTTTGGATGATGGATCCCATACCTGTATTATATATATATTTTTTTTTTAAAGTCGTGAGTGCATTTTCAGGCAGAAATTGACTCCATGGGTGCACAGACTCATTACAGTTTGTCAATGCATGCACATATTAAAGTGAGGGGGGGGCAGAATCAGAACTTTCGTCAATACCAGTGTAGAAAATACGTGTGACAGTTGCTTTTACAATGAAACAAACACCTTGATGATCCCCACAAACACGACGTGATATTGATGAGCTGAAGAATTACAACAGATTTAAAATTTAGGGGCACATTTATCAGAAACTGTGCACTCACGCAGCGCATAACCGTGATTAATCTCTATTGCAACTTTTCTTGTCATTTTGTGATTATTTATGACATATTACTAATCACGATTGCATAAAGTAGAGGAAAAATGGTGGAAAACGTTACGAATCATGGGTTCTGTGTATTGTCAAGTCATTTTTTTCAAAGAAAAAAGATTTCCCAAATAGATTTGAAGAAGATCTACACCATTAAAAAAAAAGGAAAGTTTAACTAAAAAAGTAGCTAGAAATGTTGTACAGGTATGGGACCTGTTATCCAGAATGCTCGGGACCTTGGATTTTCCGGATAACAGATCTTTACGTAATTTGGGTCTTCATGCCTTAAGTCTACTAAAAATTCATTTAAACATTAAATAAACCCAATAGGCTGGTTTTGCTTCCAATAAGGATTAATTACTATATCTTAGTTGGGATCAAGTACAAGCTACTGTTTTATTATTACAGAGAAAAAGGAAATCATTTTTAAAAATTTGGATTATTTGGATTACATGGAGTCTATGGGAGAAAGCCATTCCGTAATTCGGAGCTTTCTGGATATCAGGTTTCCGGATAAGGGATCCTATACCTGTACATTATGTTTTGGACTTCTGTACCAGCCCCAGGAAACCAAATCTCTTTAGCAGTAAAGATCTGTGTCTCCAAAGATGCCCCAGTAGCTCCCCATCTTCTTTTCTGCTGATTCACTGCACATGCTCTGTGCTGCTGTCACTTACTGAGCTTAGGGACCCACTCACAATATACAGTACACATAGAATAGAAATGTCACAATATAAGGCTGATTAGTAATTAATACAGATAATTACTACATGGCAGCACAGAAACCAGTGCAATTAGCATCTGAAATTAATAATCAGCCCTGTAGCATCAGGTTATATTACAGACCAACCTCATTTTCTGCTGGATAATTAGTGACGACCCCTAAGCTTAGCTTCTCAACAGCTGCTCAGAGCCCACTGAGCATGTGAGTGTCACAGACACTTTCCAAGATGGCGACCCCCTGTGACGAGTTTGAAGTCCTGGATCATTGCTGCTATTGACAAGCTGAAACTTTAGGCAGGTGCAATAAGTTCAGTATGTAAAACATGGCATTTATAGCCTTACTCATTTTTAGAGTTTAGTTCTCCTTTAATAGGGTTCATTTACCAACACTGGGCAAATTGCTCCTGGGCAGTAACAATGGTAATCAGTCAAATTGTTGTTTTCTTTGCATTTTTTTTTTTATTCTAAAAACATTATTGCCTAATTGGTTACTATGGGTTGCTGGGTTACAAACTTTGCCCAGTGTTAAGAAATGAGACCCAGAATCTGTCGTCTATGGCATTTCAACAGGCTTTAACAAATTGTGCAAAATCGAGGCATCGCTATCAAGATTTTGTGCATAGTCGAAGTTTCGACCAACCATAATTAAGAATAAATCTCTGTCGCTAAATTATAAAATCCTCTTGATTTTAGAGATTCCTTCTGCACAGATGATGGTCTTTTATGGATATAAAAACATTCTTTTGTTAATGTCATTATTTTATGACCTTGGACAAGGTAGGCACAGCAGGGATCTGAAACTAACCACATATGCTATTGTTCATATCAAGCAATCCCGTGGGCGTATTTTACATTTGCTTTTCAATTACCTCCACTCTGTGGGCAGCCTTACTGCAGGTGCTGGCACCATATCAGAAGCTTGGTATGGTTTCCAGTATCAGACACTTTCATGGTATTTTACCCTTTGTGATTGTTTAGTTAGGGATTTATATATATATATATATATATATATATATATATATATATATATATATATATATATATATATATATATACTTTATGTAACGAAAAACATTGAATTCAGAGAGGTTTAAACAGTACAGTTTTTCTTATGATCTACAGGATTTATAGGAGCCTCAACGGATGTAACATATTAGAAAATATAATATATAACGTTCCTAAGGGGTCAAGATATCCCTCAAAAATGTGCATATTTTTTAGTTCATTATTGACAAATACATTGCATGGTAATCTCACTAGTAGTTAATGAGGCATACTAACCAGTAGTGATGGACGAATTTATTCGCCAGGCGTGAATTCTCTGCGAATTTGCACGATTCGCCGTCGGCAAATAGATTCGCAAAACGGCTGCGAAAATTCGCTGTTGAAAATTCGCCGGCGTCACAAAAAAACGGACCTTGTCACCGTTTCTCAAATTTTTCACAATTTCTCAAATTTTTCTGCGAAGCAAAATGGTGCAAATTCGTCCATCACTACTAACCAGCATTTCTTGAATTACCCCAAATTTCTAAAATTGTTTTAGTATATCTATTCCAAAGAAGCCTATGGGAACCTCCGTCATCAGTAGGAGGTGTTGCAGTATCTGTGCAGAACTAGGTGTAGGCACTGTAGGCAGAAGAAGACCCCAGCCTAGGGTGCAGCGGTGTGAGGATCCTAGACATGATGGTAATGGGGGAAGTCTTATGGAAGGTTGCAGGGGGGGTGTTGAGCAGCTGAAATTTGGGGGCTCATTTACTAAAGAGTGTTTAACGCTAGCGACTTTTCGCCAGCACTGCCACCCGCAGAGACATTGCCAATTCACTAACTAGCTCAGGCGCCAATTTGTTAGTGACACAGACAGTCGCTAGTGGTCATTCTTACTCTATCGTGACTTTTCGCTCTGGCAAACGGATGTTACTCAGCAAATTCACTAAAATGTGTATTTTACTGAACGTTACCTCTTTCGCCAGAGTTGCCTTCGACCACTTCAGACCAGGCGAAGTGCTATAAAGTAGCTAGATCTTCCTCAATTTTCTGTCACTTACATCATATCCTGTGAGCCGAAAAATGCATCAAAGTTCAAAAAACGCTGACGTCTTTTCCTTTTTTCAGTGTGATCGCCTGCAAAAATCCTAACAAACTTTTTTTGGGGAACCGGTTTTCTCCACACATTTCCTAACATATGGAACATTCATTTTACAGTGGGCACATGTGTAGGGCTTTATAATAACTCTATTGTTTTTATTAAGGTTCCCTGGACATGTGTTTTAAAAAGTGGAATTTGTAAGTATTTGCACCACCATTTAACATAAAGACGTCCATACAACTTTAAATTTCCTGCCCTATGCAAATTGACCTCAGCGCAAAATCACTAGCAAATTTTCGCTAGGCAGAAATGAACTCTAGTGCATCTTCGCTTTGAAATGCTCGGACTGCCGAAATAATGCTAGTGAAAAGTCGCCATCGCTCGGCACCCAGGACAAAACTCTACATATTAGTGAAATGGCGTCGTTTGAGAGCATTTGCGTCTGGTGAAGTGTTGCGATGGGTGTGAAACGGACACCGCAAAAAATTCCGCCTGTTAATGAATATGCCCCTTGGAGTTGTATAAATTTGTAGTTGTAGAGTGGGGGGAGTTTGCTAAGCAAGGGAAGATGATGTCTTGGGCCTGCTTTGGGACCCCTTCTTGTTGAATGGTGCTATCCTAGACACCGGATTTACAACTGCCTCCCCTCCTACTTGCAATCAGTGCATTTGCATTGCAGTCTGCGTATGTGCTGATTGCATAATAGAAGATAACCCCCACCCTCAGCTCTGTCACTGGATTTAACTGAAAGTATCCAACTGCAGGCTGCCCTAGGCATGGGCTGTTGGGTGCCAATAGATAAAAATGGTCCACAAAGTCCTGGAAAATGTTGAAAATATATCCATAAAAAGTGTGGCCCAAACCAACGAAATCACATAATGGCATTCATGTTTAAAGGCATTCTAGAAGTTATTCCTTAAAAATTTCACTTGAGGACTCCAGTAGCAGCTGTCTATTTGCGTTACGCAGCTGAAATTAGGGGGCAGATTTACATATGGTCGAATATCGAGGGTTAATTAACCCTCGATATTCGACTGCCGAATGTAAATCCTTTCGACTTCGAATATCGAAGTGGAAGGATTTAGCGCAATTAGTTCGATCGATTAAATCCTTCGAAATGAACGATTCGAAGGATTTTAATCCATTGATCTAACAATTTTTCTACGACCAAAAAAACATAGGAAAGCCTATGGGGACCTTCCCCATAGGCGAACATTGCACCTCGGTAGGTTTTAGGTGGCGAAGTAGGGGGTCAAAGCTTTTTTTAAAGAGACAGTACTTCGACTATCGAATGGATGAATATTCGAACGATTTTTTGAAGAAGCCAATTCGATGGTCTAAGTAGCCCAAAAAACGAAATTTTTTTATTCTATTCCTTCACTCAAGCAAGGTAAATGTGCCCCTAGGATTCCAACTGTCAAAGTCATTTTCCGAGTGATGATGTTTCAGGTATTAAATAGCCTTATGCAGTCAATAATTGTACTCAGCAAATGAAAAACCAAACATTGCTTGGAAATGGCATAATATTATTCATTATAAAAAGGGACAAGAAAAACACAGAGAACCAATGTTTTGCTTTGACCTCAAATATAATTTAAAAAAAAAAGCAACCAAAAGCCGTTTCCTATTCCTGACAAGTGTGTACTATGCATAATTACATTAAAAAGCCTATCAGTTTAGTATTTTAGAGGAGCACAAGGTCACAGCTGCATCTGCAAATTATCATTCTACAATAACTTTCTAATGTCATCTTGGCATGTTTATTAATCAATTTATTTTTCTGTTTCAGAGCCAATAACTGAAGAAATCCACCTAACAGTGGCCTGTGAATTCAGCATTTTGCTTTTAATTAGGAGGGGAGGGAGGTGGGGAGAGCGCTGGAGGGAAGGGGAGAGCAACAAACATGGACTAGGGGTAGGCAGAAGACAGGTGCCCAGCACCCCCCTTTCATTGTACCCTATGTAGGGGCCTCTTCTGCCTACCCCTACTTCTGGCCCTGCTTTCCAGCTTTCAAATGGGGGTCACTGACCCCCATCTAAAAATCAAATGCTCTGTAAGGCTATGAATATATTGTTATTGCTACTTTTAATGGGGTTGTTCACCTTTGCTATAACTTTTAGTATGATGTAGAGCAGGGGTGTCCAAACTTTTTTTCACCAAGGGCCATATGCGGTAAAATACACAGACAGCCGGGCCACTCACTCGAAGTGAGGTACGTAGGTACGCCTTGCAGGTCCTCTCCACTTTTAATTGGCCAGCGTAGCGTGGCAATTTTTGGCCACACCCATTTTTGTGGCCACACCCCCTGATTACCATGTTCATTTTACAAATTGTTAATAAGTAACACACACATACAGACACACACACACACACACAGTGCCACACAAACAGACAGATACACACACAGTGACACACATACAGACAAATACACACACACATATACACACATATACAGACAGATACACACACACAGTGACACACATACAGACAGATACACACAGTAACTCACTTGATCTGTAACTGACACAGTAAGGTCTCCCTTGCCCGACTGCAGTCTCCCTAAATCCACCCCTCCCCCAAGCCAAGCACGAAGCAGTTACTCACAGATCATCAGATGCACACACAGTTCCAGCACAAACAGCATGTAACAGGCAGGCCACCGCCTTGATGAACAGCACCGGGATCCAGCCCAGGTTTGGCAGCCGCGTAGAAGCGGGATGGAGCCATGCTTCCACTTGCCGAGTTTAGGACTTCCAACACACTTCTCAGAGTCTCAGACACTGAAGCACTGTAGGTCCCCCCCAATGACGCTGTGGTTAGAAACTTTTTTTTTCTTGCTGCTGGAAAACTTGTCAGCACTTTTAGGGGGGGAGGGATTTTTGCACTCTGCGGGCCAATTAAAAATGGATATCGGGCCCCATTTTGCCCGCCGGCCATAGTTTGGACACCCCTGATGTAGAGAGTGATATACTGAGACAATTTCCAATTTCTTTTCATTATTTTTATTATTGAAGGTTTTTGAGTTATTTAGCTTTTTATTCAGCATCTTTGCATCCTAAGCAATCTGGTAACTAGGGACCAAAGCAACCCTAGCAACATGCATTGATTTGAATAAGAGAATGGAATATGAATAGGAGAGGCCTTAATAGAAGGATCAGTAATATGTAACAATAACAATATTTGTAGCCTTACAGAGCATTTGCTTTTTAGAAGGGGTCAGCAACGCCCATTTGAAAGCTGCAAAGAAAGAAGAAAAAAGGTAAATAACTATAAAACTATAAAAATTAAATAATGAAAACCAAATGAAAAGTTGCTTAGAATTTCCCATTCTATAACACAGTAAAAGTTACCCTAAAAGGTGAACTACCCCTTTAATAATGCAACATTCTATTCAGGCCTCTCCTATTCATATTCCAGTCTCTTATTCAATTCAGTATATGGTTACTAAGGTCATTTGGACCCTAGCAACATGATTGCTGAAACTGCAAACTGCAGAGCTACTGAATAAAAAGCTCAAAAAACACAAATAATAAAAAATAAAAAACAATCATACTAACCGTAAATTTAAAGGTGAATGACCCCTTTAACTGGCCAGTGAAATTTGCCAATTGGCCATTCTGTAGTGAGATTATAAATTCCAGTTGTGATCAAGACAAGTGCTGTCCTGCTTATTCCATGTACTGGGAAGGTTATCTAATATAAACATTAAGAATCGGGGCCAGATTATAATAAAACAAAAGAAAGTTATTCAGGTTCCTGGGTAGATTTGGGCCATATTTGGCTAGCAGGCCACTAGCTGCAATCTGTTTTTAAGCAACAACACTCCACTGAAACTGCCCTAACCCGACTAACTAATGACCTTTTAACAGCGAAAGCCAACAATCATTTCTCACTACTAATACTACTTGATCTCTCCGCTGCATTTGACACTGTGAACCATCCTCTTCTTCTCCAGTCCCTCCATTCAATTGCCCTTCGTGACTTGGTCTTGTGCTAGTTCTCTTCTTACCTCACTAATCGTTCCTTCAGTGTCTCCTACATCTTCTCCCCTTCCTCTTTCTGTTGGAGTTCCTCAAGGCTCAGTCCTGGGCCCCTTATTATTCTCCCTCTATACCTCCTCCCTTGGCAAACTAATCAACTCGTATAGTTTCCACTACCACCTCTATGCTGATGACACTCAGATCTATCTCTCCTCTCCTGATCTCAACCCAGAACTCTTAACTCGGGTGTCCTCCTGCCTGTCCGCTACGCTACCTTAAATTAAACCTCTCTAATGGTTCTCTTCCCTCCAACTAACACCATTAACATCCTGGAAGTATCCATCATAATTAACAATTCCACTATCACCCCATCTCCCCAGGCCTGATGCCTTGGGGTTATCCTAGATTCTGCCCTGTCATTCACTCCTCATATCCAGTCACTTATTAAATCATGTCACTTCCACCTAAGGAACATATCCAAAATACGATCATTTATCACCCAAGATGCTGCCAAAATTCTTATTCACTCTCTCATCATATCGCGTCTAGACTACTGTAACTCTATTTTAATTGGCCTTCCCCTCCAGAGACTGTCACCTCTCCAGTCCATAATGAACACTGCCGCAAGGCTCATAAACCTCTGCAACTGCTCCTCCTCTGCCTCGCCATCCTGTCAATCCCTACACTGGCTTCCTCTACCTTTCAGAATAAAATTCAAATTAATCACCCTGACATTCAAAGCACTTCATAACTCTGTCCCACCCTATATCTCATCTCTATATACTCGCCCATCTGCTTGCTACGCTCCTCTACTGACCTGCTACTCAACTCTTCTCTCATTACCTCCTCACATGTTCGCATTCAAGTCTTTGCAAGGGCTGCACCCCTCCTCTGTAACTCTGTCTCATAGTCTGTCCGACTTTCTCCCAACTTTTCTGCTTTCAAAAGATCTCTTAAAACGCACTTCTTTAGAGAAGCCTACCCTCACTTGTCTTAACTACTAAATGCAATACCACATACAATACCACATTTCTTATCCACTCAATTCTGATCTATCCCGCTCCCACACCTTGGGGGGAAATTCACTAAAGGGCGAAGGTACTAACGTTAGTGAAGATTCACCAGCGTGGCGTCATTTTGGGAATTTGCCGATTTACGGGCACAGGCATAACTTCGCTAGTGAAGGAGATAGACTCTAGCACTACTTCGCACTCTTATGCCAGGCGAAGTTTGGCTCTGGCGAAAGAGCTTCGTAAATTCACTCATTCATTCAAGATGCGCCTTTTACTCAACGTTACCTGTTTCACCAGACTTGCCTTCACCAGTTCAGACCAGGCAAAGTGCATTGGAATGTATAGGGCTTCTTCAACTTTTAGTCCTAAAAACGCTAGCGTCTATTACTTTTTCAGGGTGATAGGCTGCAAAAGTCTGTAAAAGATTTTTTTGGGTACCCGGGCTCCCCTCACATATGGCACATAAACTATACACTGGACATATGTGTAGGGCTATATTACAACTTTATTTTATTTTATTAAGGTTCCCTGGGCTTGTGTAATGTATTTGCTGCAACATATCCGTCCATTCAACTTTAACTTCCCATCGTATGCAAATTAGCCAACGCTAGTGCAACTTCACTACTCTTGGTGCCATAATGCTAGCGCAACTTCGCCAGAGTTCAGCGCCCTGCACGCAACTTCGATTTTTAGTGAATTAGCGTTGTCCTGGCGAATGTACGCCTGATGAAGTGTTGCGTTGTGAGCGAAGCCGGCGATGGCGAATTTCCGTAGGTTAGTGAATTTGCCCCCTTGTGTCTTATTCCCGTCCCTTTAGATTGTAAGCTCCTTTGCACAGGGCCTTCCTCACCTTTTGTACTGGTATTGGTTGTAATGTATGTAACTTCATATGTTCTATGTATGTAATTAATGTGAATTAGTTAGCTGTATACACATTTACTTTACAGAGCTGCAAAATATGCTGGCGCTATATAAATAACTTAATAATAATAATAATAATAATAGCTAGACAGCCGTATCTAAACATAAGGCTAGACCATAGGGTGCAGCATCTCCATCTAATAGTAACATTTAGACTGTAAGCTCCACGGGACAGGGACCTCCTTCGTCTTGTCTCCAAGCATTTAATAGTGCTTTTTATATTTATTTATTCATTTATTGTATTGATCACTATCTGTTCTATTATTATACAGTACTGTGCTGTGTGCACAAGTAGTGTATACAAATAAAAAAAAATATATATATATATATATCTATATATATCATAGGTTTCAGAACCACTATGAATTCACTAGACTGAAATTACAATTTTGTCTTTCATTTGGTCATTATTTTCTAACATTGTATCTAGTACATTCGGCGTCCCAATGAGCCTCTTTATACTGACTCAGAGGGATGAGAGGGAACCTCAGTGGGACAGTATCCAAGCTTGTTAGATTCCCAGGAGATCATTATCTTTTATAGTTTCACATCAAAGCAATCAGAGATGAAAACTTGAATTTTGATTACAAAACTCTAAATGCATCAAAGTCCTATGTTTTTCTTTTTAGATTTTCGTGTTGCTTTGGGAGATAATGAGAAATGAACAAATAATGATAAGAATTCTGTCACAGGGCTTCCCTGGCTTTTGTAAAAGTGTTACGGACTTTGCTTGTTTAATGCGACTGTAGCAACTCTTTACTATACTCAAATTCATGAGGAATGGGGTATACATAAACAACTTTGTCTAATGTAGAATTAAGAGCCTTTTAACAAAATTCAAATTTGTGAATCTTAAGAGATTTTTTTTAATTCAAAATAAACATTTTTTACAAAACTTGATTGTTTGCTTGTTTATTTAGAAAATAGAACGTAAAAAATAAAACCAAGATATAAACACCTGAATGCATTAATATTAATGGGTTCAAAAACTTGAATTGAAAAAGATCACTAAATGGGACACAACATCCCATTGACTTCTACATAATCTTGCCAGCTTGTAGATGCCAAAGATTTACAAATCTTTTGCGCTTAATAAATATTGAACAATCTTTGAAATCATAATTCCAGTTTTTCAAACCATAATTCATTCAAATTCATGCTTTTTCGCACCAAAAATTTGAACTGTAGCAAAAATTTTAATTTGCGTACTGATAAATGACCCCCTTATTATAGAAGTTTCTCTAATTTCATGCAGTTGTTTCCACTTAATTAAAATGCACCGAGTCCTGGATTTGGTTCACTATTCTGTCTTTTTCAGCAGGATTCGGCCAAATCCTTACATAATCCAAATACTTACAGGGTAATTTACTAAATTTTTCTGGTCAGGCTTTTTTGGCCTCATCATTTTTCGTGATTTGTTATACCCTGATGTTGCAAAAAGCCAGAATTCCAAGATGTCCCTATCCCAATTTGAAGAGATCGTGGTTTCTGCTGGTTTTAGCTCGATAATCTGACAAATTTGGGGTCAAAAAATTGGACAGTTTGGACAAAAACCCCCAAAATTTCGCGAATCCGGGGAAAAAAATCTGAAAAAATAACAAGATTCAATATTTCTCTCAATTTTATTGTGCTTTTTCCCGATCCGAAAAAAAAACTAATAAAATAAAATTGGGCATGGGAGTTTGGTCGATCTTTTATTTTTTCAATTATGAGATAAATTCGGATTTTAGTAGATAACCCCCTTAAAGTCACGTGACTTTTCTTCACAAAACAAGGAATAAGAGAAATGTTTTCTTTTTCCCTTCCTGCCCCAAATTTGCATATGAAAATTAAAATTCAGATTAAATTCAGTATTTTGGACTAATTTTTCACAAAGGAGTCTGGGTTTCGGCCACATCCCAAAATAGTGGATTCGGTGCATCCCTAAGTTGACATGACTAGTTCCAAGGAAAGATTAAGAAGTAAACAGGATTTAAAAAGGA
Organism: Xenopus laevis; assembly: GCF_017654675.1. Taxonomy (NCBI): domain Eukaryota; kingdom Metazoa; phylum Chordata; class Amphibia; order Anura; family Pipidae; genus Xenopus; species Xenopus laevis. The sequence goes on from NC_054373.1 coordinate 166,721,106, forward strand.
AGAGAAATTCCCCACAACTCTCTGCTGGAAATCTGTTTCCTGATAAGTGATTTGCACAAAGTTTTTCTGAATACTTAAGAGAATCCTGTGATTTAGAAAAAATAATGTACTCTCTATTGTAAAATATGAGGACTTATAAGTCACCTTTGGCCTTATAACTTTATAAAGTCATGAAACTTCTTAGTGACTTATAATATTCTTACATTTTTCAATAGGGGGTACATTATTTCTTATATAAAATACACCTGTGTTAATCAACATGAGCCCAATCAACATGGAAATGGAAATGGTTGATTCCATTAAAGGAGAAGGAAAGCTACGGAGAAATCGTATTGCCAATAAATTAGCTGCAATAGTGCAAGCTAAAATGGTATATTTATTCTGCAGAATGTTTTACCATACCTGAGTAAAAAGCTCTAGAAGCTCTTGGTTTGTTTAGGATAGCAGCTGCAGTATGACCTTGGTGTGAGATCACTTCCTGCCCACTCTCTCCCTGCTCACTTATAGCTCTGGGCTCAGATTACAGCAGAGAATGGAGGAGGGGGAAGAGGAGCAAACTGAGCATGCTCTTGCCCAGGGCAATGAGGTTTAAGCTGAAAACAGGAAGTCTGATACAGAAGCCCATGTGTACACAATAGAAGGAAAGAAATGCAGTGTTTCTTTTGACAGAGGACTCAGAGCAGCATTACTTTGAGGGTTTACTGGTATATTTAGGTGGACCTTTCTGATAAGGCTTACTTAGTTTTAACCTTTCCTTCTCCTTTAAAAAATGGTTGATTCAATTAAAAATCTATAGTTTTTCTTCTAGTCATATATTGTGAAGAACACCGGAAGATTGGTTCATTTGCAATAGCTCCTCTTTAGTTCTTCAGAACAACTGCAGAAGGACAGTATATTTGGCCTGATTATCTTTCAAATTTAACAAAGAGATGAAGACACAATTAACACTAAAATAAGAAAAATATGAACCAACATTCCAGCTATTAACTGTGACATACACACACAGCAGAAGATTACAGGTGCCCTTTTTGATAGGATTGGTTATTTGACTGCTCATGCACAAAAACCAGCCATCATCATCTCTTTATTAAATAGATTCCTACATGAGGGCTTTGTGCTCTTCATGTGAATTACAGCTCATGAATTGATCATGACAAATCACCTAAATGACCAGTTACCATGGAAAATTATATCTTTGGCAGTGGTTTCTGGACGCACGTGTCATGGACATTGTATGAACCTTCATATCAGTTGATACATCAGTCAGTTTATGGCCATCTTTGCTCAATATAATATGATGGACCTGTTATTCCTCTTTTAATTATACCAATTAATTAATGGGAAAACCATTTTTTATAATAAAATGTGTTGTCAATGTTCTGCTGTTTATTTTTTTATCAATGAAACACTGAAACAAAGTCACACCTCCTTTTAGCGATATTCCTGACCTATTCCAGACCACTGCTGACGCAAAAGAAAATAAACCAGATAGTAAAATAAAGAAAATAAAGGACCAAATTGTATTTAATAAAAGTAGATATTGAGAAATAACATATCAGCAGGTAATAGCAGAGTGATACAAGGACACAGAACAATGCCCCGCTGGCCATAAATGGTTGTCTTTACAAGCTCATGCTGAAACTTTTGAAAAATGATTTTAGAAAGGTATATAGTGCTTCTGTCTATACTATTTTAATCTTAACTACGTGCATACAATTTTGCAATCAAAATTCAAATTTGTGAATTTTTTCCTTTTTTTTAATTAACTCACCAAACTTAAATGTGCACTTTTTTATTAAAAACTTGAATCTTGAAAACTCAATCAATTGAAAAAATGAAAAAAAAACTTGAATGCAATGAATATTGCATTCTATAGGAAACTCAAATTCACTTTGTTGTTAGGCATGGTCAAGTGACTAACGTTTCTTACGTTCTATCTGGTCCAGGTAAAAAGTAATCAATTTTAATAATTGGGGACTAAACAACTAACGATTCTAGATACTAAAATACAGGATCAGATAGGATCTGTGCCAAAAAAGTATAACAAAATCTAGAATCGAGGCCATAAATTAGGAAAATATTTCTGTGTTTGAGTATTATACAGTTCTTATAGCCTACAAACCTATATAAAGGTATGGAATCCGTTATCTGGAAACCCATTATCAAGAAAGCTTGATGTTATGGAAAGGCCATCTCCCATATTTTATCCAAATAATCTAAATGTTTAAACAGTAGCTTGTACTTGATCGCAACTAAGATCGGAAGCAAAACCAGTCTATTGGGTTTATTTAACAGTGACATGATTTTCTAGTAAACTTAAGGTATGAAGATCCAAATTACAGAAAGAAAAATCTAGGTCCCTGCCAATCATTCTGGATAACAAGCCCCATACATGTGCATGAGTTTGGTGTCCTTAAAATATTTCCTTTCATTGAACAACATCCTTGCTAATGCATATATTTGGTTTACTGTAAGGATGCACCTTATCCATTGTTTTTGGATTCAAGTGAATACAGAATCCTCCTCAAAAGATATGACAGAGTACCAAACCATAATTTACATAATCAGACTGAAGATCATTTTACAAAAATTCTAAAAAGAATTGTTGCGTCCAGTTGTCCACAATTTTGAAGTCACACGAATGAAAGCTTTCTGCTGAATCAAATCCAAACCCTAAACCATATATGTGTCTCTGTAGTACATCTCCTACAATTTTACACTCTTCAACATGGACTCTGTTAATGCTATTTCACTCCACTCTGCTTCTTCTGCTGTTGTAATTGGATTTTCCAGAACTGGAACCAATGAGTTGTTAGCCTAGGCAGGTACAAGGATGCAACAAGATATAACTGTCCATATCCTTCCTTTCTCCTTGTCTCCAACTTGTCTTTCCATCTATCTTCTCACTGCCTGCTGAAATCTCTTTCTATCCTGCTTTACAGTATCTGCTATTCCCATGGTCATGCCTAATTTCTAAACTTCTCTGTCCTTCACAATGTCCTTTGTCCTCCACCTACAGAGGCCTCCACCAACACTTTGCCCCACTTCTCCCAGCACAGCTCCCTCAGGATAATGTCATACTGACATTGTGATGGAGGAGCAGCTTTTAAATTTGCACAGGTCCAAATTCACAATTTTTGGGGCAATGAATTAATTTACAAAATTGTGGAAATTAATTTACAATTAATTCTGGAAAGGTAGCCACCTTTGTAAACAGACAAACCCAGCCCAGGTCATACTGGAGGTTTAACTGATGACTCAACCAGGAGATATTCTTATGTGTCTGATGGAACTGTTAAATATCCCAATGAAGAATACAAAAATACTTATATGAATTTATGATTTTATGCTGTTTTATAGGATTTTTAACGGGTAACAGCAAAAGTCTCATTTATTTAAATTCTATTTATAAAATACATAATACATTTAGTTCTTTTCATACACCATGTAAAATCAACAACAGCATTGTAGGGATCCTGATAGACCTACCATGAATTCTATGTGGCTGAGAACTCAGCATGACTTTTTATACATTAGCAATAAAAAAAGACAGAAATCAGCACAATGTTCCTTTTTTTAGACAAAAAAAAATTAACTGAAACCATCTATGAAATTGATGTAGTCTATTTTTGAAAAGGCTAAGCAATACAGATATTACAGAGAAGTGTAATTATATTAAATCATCAGGGAGCCTTGATGACTTTTTAACTTTCTTCTCAAAAGAATAATGTCTCACCTAAGCTATCTGCTCGGCAATATATGACTGAAGATGAAAACCTGCTAATTTTTGTTCCTTTAAAGAGGGAAAAAAACTAAATAATTAGCCTACATACAGTTTAATTACACTGAGTTTACCTATAATTGGGTTTACTTCTTAGGAATAGAAGTATTGGTTCCAGCTTGAGAGAGCATGAAGACGCTTCTCTTTGCCACCCTCTGCATCTAGAAATCCCAAGTTAAGAAGAAATAATTAGATGGCTTCCATAATATTTCCTCCCACTAGAAAACTCTGCAGAAGAACAATAAGAGTTGGTGGCTTATGGCACACAAAGGACCTTTTGATCAATATAGCCTTCTCAAAGTTTGCATACTATTGGGATAGAAAAACACCCTTCCCCAAAGACTGCAGCTTTCCATTCATTCCATAATTGTCTTTGGACAATTATGTCAACTTTCAAGCAAGATCAGCACAATGTATACCACAAACAGTGTTTGCTATTCTAATGATATCTGCAAAGAAGGGCAATTCGTTTGTAGCAAATCTTCCTTAAAGGGGAAGAAAACCTAGTCGGCGCAAACCCCCCACCCCCCCTCCCGTTTGCTGCCCACCCTCCCTCCTCCCACCTGGCCTACACGTCCCGCTGGGCAAATGGCCCTAACTTGTTACTTACCCTTCTGTGCAGGTCCAGTCCAGGGAGTTCACCGACGACATCTTCTTCCATGCGATCTTCTTCCTGCTGTGAACGCCGTTTTGGCGCATGCGCAGTAGGATCATTTCGCCGGTACGGATCTACTGCGCATGCGCCAAAAGTCATGTGCATGCGCAGTAGATCGTACCGGCGAAATTATCCTACTGCGCATACGCTGTTCACAGCAGGAAGAAGATCGCGTGGAAGAAGATGTCGTAGGTGAACTCCCTGGACTGGACCTGCGCAGAAGGGTAAGTAACAAGTTAGGGGACGAGTAGGCCAGGGGGGAGGAGGGAGGGTGGGCAACAAACGGGAGGGGGGGTGAGTGGTTTGCGCCGACTAGCTTTCCTTCCCCTTTAAGCGTAATGGCCAAGGGTGAGATTTGTTGCCTGTGATCATTTCGTTCTGCTGTGGGCGATAAAAAGCAATTCCACCAGCATCAACTGAAATTGACGGTGTTAAAATCCATGCAGAGTTTTTTTGAAAGGCAAATTCGGGTGATTTCGGAAATATTAAGCAACGCGTAGGTTTTGCCACTGGTGATTTCAATTATTCAGGGTGAAGAAGCATTTTTGGGAGATTTGCCGCCTGCAGTAGTACAAATTTAACTCAGGTGACAAAATCTACTCGGCCATTACCTTAAGGTAGCCATGCGTAACCAACCTATACTCTCTCCAATGGATCTTTCCATGGACTGAATAAACAGAAAAATAAATGAGGGATGTATGTAGAGTTTCTATCCAGTTGGTATTTGACTGGTCTAGCTAGTAAATTACCAGCTAGAGCCAAAGCCAGGGCAGTATTACAGATTTACCAGCACTGTTGTTGCCTGTAAATTTACTACCTATCTTTCCTACCCTCTTTAAAGCTTTTCACCACTAAACTCTGCCATTTTTAACCTACCTCCCCACTCCAACTACATTCTCTGCGGCTCCCCAGTGCTAACTAGAATGCAGCTAGGCGGCATCCCGCCACTGAAAATTTGCCGCCCTAGGCCCAGGCCTTTGTAGCCTCACCACAAATCTGCATCCTTTTTTCAACATCATACGCCAGCCCATTTCTATACCCCATGACATCAGACGTCCACATGACATCACTTCCACACACAAGTCCACTTGAGCGCTAGGAACCTCAGATGCAAGAGAAGCTTATAAGAAGCCACACAAGGTATGGCTGCCCTTCTATTGTTCTGATAACAGAACATCAGGAAGTAAACAGAAGCTGCCTAATCCTGGATCCAATTTATATCTAGTGGATGAATGGATGTTGGTTGGGATTGGCGGGCCACCATACACTATAATTGTGATAATTATGTAAGGTCACCTTCAAATGTCTAGTGTGTTGAAGGCTTAAGAGTTGATTCACACTAGCAATTTAAAGGACCAGTAACCCAAAAAAGATTACTATTGAATTCAATTTTATACCAGTTATGTCTATCCTGCACATGTAAAATGTTCTCCTTGAAAGAGACGACCTTGTTTCTATTACAGTGTACATGCTGGAAAGTTGAAATCTTTTGTTTGTTGCCTAACCATTACCTGCCCGATCAGCTGTCTTCTCTTTGTCCCATGGCAGGGGCAAAAAAGCCCTACAAAAGAATATTAAAGCTATAGTATATTTGAATACAAACATCGTACTATCTACAAACAACATGGAATTTTTGAGAATGCATTTAGGGCAATATCCTTTAGTGGAATTAAAGGCCCTTTAATGAGGCAGCTGTGGACTCTGGTTGAGTTTTTAAAAGGGGATGCTCTGAATTCATTAGCACAGTGTTTATAATATCTGTTCTTTCAAAAATTCTGCATCCTTTCAATAAAGCACTTTCTCGGGAACAACATGGATATGTATTTAGGAATCCAGACAATGGTCTGGTTGGGTCTTTTTTGATGATTTTTTTCTTGAATTTAAGTTAATTGGCCTCTTGGAATCATGATAAAACCTCTACCTATTGCTGCACACAGCTTTCAAATGTTGAATATAATTTTAAGGGACTCTAAATCTTTGCACCTTCTGACAGCTATGCTTATAGAGGGCAAACTGTGCCGCAACTACTTAATATTACATGATTAATGGTTCTAGTAATAACCACACAATCCTTGTGGAAATTCTCATGTGCAGTTAAAACAGAAGAGCAAAGACAACAGTTTATATTTTCTTTGCCAGATGAATCACAATCTGAATTTTTTTGTAGAAACTGCAGACAAGGTGGATTTGGAGTAGAGATAAATTCAAGCTGGCAGTTGCTCTGAATGTTCAGCGCAATAAGTCAGAAAATGAAATAAAGTAAGCTTTGGAGAGGGAAAAGAGGACATTTGTTCTGGGGTGCCTTGGCCTGAAACCTGTTCTTAATTTAAAATAAATGTTAACCCTGCAAATTAATGTTAAATTCTTCTTCTTCTTCTGCTCTTCTGAGCACTTACGCAATTTACATGATTTGTTTATTAGTTTTAAATTCTTACACTGCTAACATAATGAAATATAAACATCAGCTCCTCCTGCTGGTCAGTTCTTCCAACCACCCTGACAGTCGGGAGAAAATCTCATAAAAATAAGAAAGGAAAGTCTAGTTCCGCAAGGGCCTGCGTTTTTACACAATCTGCTGGCCTTTGTTTGCTTGTGTGTCTGCACTCACAGGCAATATTCTACAGACACACGCAGTGTATTATGGCGTATAAACACGTGACATTTTTGTGACAAAATCTGGTCCATGTATCTGCACCCAGACCAATGCAGTGCCTGTAAGTGCAGACACATGGGTGAGCAGAGGCAAGCAGATTGGCTGGTTCTTGGCCAGCATTTATACACAGGCCCCATGTGGATCAAGTCTTCTGATGTGCCCTGCTTGAGCAGGAGTAGAGAAACGGTGCATTATTATTATTATTTTTAACATGTATTTATAAAACAGCAACATATTCTGCATTCTGTGGTGTATACACTAAACAAACAAGAAAACATACAAAAACAACCAATAACTGAGACAAGTGGTAAAGATACCCCTGCTCAAAAGTTATTTTATATTTTTATATATTTTTATTTATATTTTTTTTTAATTTTTAAAGAATTATTTCCTTTTTCTCTGTAATAATAAGACTAATAATAATCTAAGATATAAACTAAGATATAATTAATCCTTATTGGAGGCAAAACAATCCTATTGTGCTTGTTTAATGTTTAAATGATTTTTTAGTAGATTAAAGGTATAAAGATCCTTACAGGAAGACCTCTTATCTGGAAAACTCCAGGTTCGTAGCTTTCTTAAAATTGGTCCCATACCTTTTCCATAATGTAAATGGCAGAAGTGTTCTAACGTGCAATTTTGCTATTAATTTAAGGATTTTTAATTTTTTTTATCCACACCAAATTCTAGGGGGCAGATTTATCAATGGTCGAGGTGAAAAAAATTCAAATTTCGAATTCGAATTATGGACTTCGACTAGTGAATAGTCCAAATTCAATTTGAATTTGAAAAAAATAAAAAAAATTGAAATTTATCATGTACTGTCGCTTTAAAAATTCGACCATTCACCATCTAACACCTGCCGAATTGCTGTTTTAGCCTATCGGGGACCTCCTAAAACCTATTTGGAGTCAATTGGATTGGGAAAAACTTTGAATCGAATTCGATTCGTATGATTTGAATTTGGCCGAATACGATTCGATTGAAAATGGACCTATTGCGACCAAACAAAACCTTCAACTTCATTTCGGTTGGTCTTTTTGAATTCAAATTTCGAACTTTTTTCAATTCGAAATTTCGACCCTTGACAAATATCAACTTAATCTGAAAAAATAAACTTTTCAGTAGGAGTTTTGACAGTTAAAAAAAAGGGTCACCGCGAATATAAAAATAAAATCAAACATCAGAAAGTTATTTGCAATTCATCAAGAGCATTGAGCTTTACAAGTGACAACAGCCTCAGAAAAAAAAGCTCATAAACAATAAAAGGTTTTAGGCTCCCGTGGTAAACACAATTACTGGGTCTTATCAAATATGGCTTATACGCAATATCCCCTCTGCTGTGACAGCGCATTAATAACAACCTCCCACTGTTCCACCAACACAGGGGATGCAATTCTGTCTTTATCAGCACTTTTTCCTCTTGGCTAGAGTTTGATTACACAATGCCGCCGAGAACATTTTATTTTATTTATTTATTTTTTGCAAAATAAATAGATGCATGTAATTTGCATGCTAAGGAAAACACGGCCAGTAATTGGCATGTCTTTTAAATAAAAGGGCATTTTTTTTTAAAGAGAAGATCGGAGCAGTTCCGTTAAATACAGTGAAACTGAGCAAGGTAACGCGGGAACCATTCATTTGTAAAATTGAGATATATGCAGAGCATCTCTGGTACATTGGGTGAATTCCATCTCAGAGTAAAAAAGAAATCATGAAATGTGTGTTTCTCCCACAGAGCGTGAGTAAAAAGATTTATTGAGGCGGCTGGTTACCTGCTGAGCTCCGGCACTCTTCACTGAACTCTCAGGATAGAACAGACGTCTTTTAAGAACAAACTTTTCTCCGGCGCTCTATTCTGAATATTCAAATGATAGATTAGGGGCTATCTATTGTGTGCCAATGATGGTTATGTAAGAAGCACAAAGTGTCCCCTACACTTTCCAGCTGCCTGAGAAAACAGACCTGAGGCTGCACTTCCACCCAAACATTCTGTGCTTAAACAAGAATAAAGGGATGGGATCATTAAAGGGGTACGGTCATGGGAAAACATGTTTTCTTTTCAAAACGAATCAGTTAATAGTGCTGCTCCAGCAGACTTCTGCAATGAAATCAGTTTTTCAAAAGAGCAAACTGTTTTTTTTATATTTAATTTTGGAATCTGACATGGGGCTAGACATAGTGTCAGTTTCCCAGGACTTCCCAGTAATGTGACTTATGCTCTGATAAACTTCAGTCACTTTTTACTGCTGTGCTGCAAGTTGGAGTGATGTCACACCCCTCCCTTCCCCCCTCAGCAGTCCATCAGCAAAACAAAGGGAAGGTAACCAGATAACAGTTCCCTGTTACATATAAGAACAGCACTCAAAATCCAGGTCCCACTGTGACCCCATTCATTTACATTGAGTAGGAGAAACAACAGCCTGCCAGAAAGCAGTTCCATCCTAAAGTGCTGGCTCTTTCTGAAAGCACATGACCAGTCAAAATGACCTGAGATGCACCTACACATCAATATTACAACTGAAAAATACACTTGCCGGATTAGAAATTAAATTTTATATGGTAGAGTGATTTATTTTGAGTAAATTAGGAATAATAACTACACCATAAAAATCATGACAGAATTCCTTTAAGATCATTCTGGAACATGAGTTTCCTTTGGGCCTAAATTATACAATAAGGCCTTCAGACACACATGCGTTTTTACCGAGCGGTCTGCTCCGCGGTTTTAAAAAAGTATGATTGCGTAGCGTGCCATTGCCGAAGGATGAAACTGCTAGTGTATTTACGCTTGGCTTTTCTTAAAAACTGCGGTGCATACCGCACCAAAAAAGCGGAGGTCTGCATGTGTGTCCAGGGCCTAACACTACCAGTGGCTTCATACTTTTTATAGGTGGCAACAGCTGCCTGCAAGGTGAGTAACCTGAACTACACCATATAGTGTATGGTTAGCCTCCTAGTGAAAACACAGGCGTGACCCATGGGACAGGAATTTTATTACTGACACATTTACCCATTGTGATTATACATCATTCACATCTGCCCCAATGGAGCTAGCATTCCTAGTTCCCTATCACATTCACACACAGTAGGGTAAGTGTGGGAGGAAAAAACACACAGACATGGGGGGGGACACTGATAGCAGATATTGCCCGAGTTAGAACTTGTAACAGTGAAACAGGTTTTCAGAACAAAAAGATTCACTTCACACATGGGGACCAGGTACACATGCCCCAGACCTTCAGCTTCAGGAGAACAACAAGCGATTCTTTCATAATCAAGCAGACACATGACCTTAATCAATAAATGCTGTACGTAATTTTATTAAAAGGTTCCAACACCTTTTAACATAGTGTAAATTAAGCCTGATGTGTTTTGTGCCTACATGGGATCAAGTGCCTAAGTTGGCATCAAACTCAGGACCCCAGCGTTGCATGGTAGAAGTGCTATCAACTGAGTTACCATGCTGCCCTTCTCTCCCAGCCTGCACCCACCTGGCCCTTAGCCTTAAAGCCCATGCCTAACCTTCCCCCTCTATTGATATCAGAGACAGGCAGGGTATTAGTGGGTTGATATCAAAGCAGCGGTTGTGATATGACTGGTGACATCGCTGGACTGTTTCACCCTGTTGAAATTTAAGTGGGTCATGGGCTCAGTCACTAGGCATATCACAACCCCTGCTATTATTTCATCTCACCTATGCCCTCGCATCAGGCATGAGGCCCTGACCCATAAAACCAGGGGTTAACCCAGAGTTCTGCGGGTTTCTGTTTGATACTTACACCAGTAAAGTGCAGCAGAACTCCATATTATCAAACCCATTCCCATGGGAGAAGAAGAGGAAGGAAAGCAGGGGATGGAGACCAGATTCAGAGGACAGATAGAACTGCCCTAGAAAGTAACAATCATGAATAGGTGCTAATACCCCGAGCAATCACAGTAGGAAGACACAGATATAATTCTAGCAGTTTATTTACTTCCGGATCTCTTTAAAGGGATACTGTCACGGGAAAACATGTTTTTTCCCAAAATGCAGCAGTTAATTGTATTGCTTCAGCAGACTCCTGCATTGAAATCTGTCTCTCAAAAGAGAAAACATATTTTTTAATATTTAATTTTGAAATCTGACATGGGGCTAGACATGTTGTCAGTTTCCCAGGTGCCCCCAGTCACTCTTTACTGCTGTTCTGCAAGGTGGAATGCTTTCACCCCCTCCCTTTGCCCTACCCCTAGCATCAACAGAACAATGGAAAGGTAACCAGATAACAGCTCCATAACACAAGATAACAGCTCCCTGGTAGATATAAGAACAACACTCAATAGTAAAAATCCAAGTCTCACTGTGACTCCTTCGGTTAAATTGAGTGGGAGAAACCACAGCCTGTCAGAAAGCAGTTCCATCATGAAGTTCTGGATCTTTCTGAAAGCACATGGCAAAAAAATACACTTGTTCAAGAATAAGATTTTATATGGTAGAGTGAATTATTTGCAGTGTAAAGATTGTAATTTCAGAAATAAAAACTATACCATAAAAATCACGACGTAATTCCTTTAAATCCAGATCACATTCAAAATTTCACTTGGTAATCTTGTAGAAAGTGTAAAAGCAGTCAAAGTGTTAATTACAGCAAGTCCGTCCTGTATAATCAGTGGTATTCGTGTTTCTATATTAAGATCAGAGACTGACAATGCTCATGAAATACCAAGTGCATCAATGTTCCACAGAAGCCAGTTCAAAAAGATTTCTAAATGTACTTGGCTGTTAGAGCATAATGATGGGTTCCCACAGACTAGAACGTTCGGAAAAACCCATACTGCCATTTCTTCATTTCCATTAGGAAGGTAATTTTGCTTAATTTAAAGAATGTCATTAAATATGTTATTAAACTATTAAATGAATGATGTCAGTGGCCTATTAGACCCAATACAATTTAATCTCTATAAAGAGGAAGGTAACGTGACCAATATCTATTCTCAAACACCTTCTCCCCTCTTTAGCATTTGACTGGCAGCACAATTACCCTGCCTTTTGTGTCTATAAAGAAGGCCATACACATACACTACTTGTACACCAGAAAATTGTACGACATAAAGTTTTTGCACAAATTTCAAAAGGTATGTTCTAAAGATCCATATCCTGACCCTGTTCCTCACAAGCCCATTCTTTGCCATGCAATGACATTTTTAGGTGTTCTGTAACCTGCAAGGAGTGCACATTCCCATCCCACAGGGAAGAAAACAAGGGTAGATTGAGTGTTGCTGCAATCCGTGAAAACCTCTGCAGAGAGCAGTACAGGTCCGAATTACAGGAAAGCCATCTCCCATAGACTCCATTTTAATCAAATAACTCAAATTTTCTCTTTATTAATAAAACAGTGCCTTGTACTTGATCCAAACTAAGATATAATTAATCCTTATTGGAGGCAACATAATCCTATTGGGCTTAATTGATGTTTATATGATTTCATAGGCGTCGCAACGGAATTTTCCTACCCCAGTTATGTAAGACTTGCCACTGCTTTCATTTAAATTCCGGAAGCAGCGGTGCATGAGCGTCTTCTGGCTAGGACAGGGAGCCGGTGGCTCAGTAGGGGGGATGGAGGGGAGGGGGGCAAGCGGCACAGACGGAAGGGGAGGAGAGAGACAAGGACGGAAGGGGGGTAAGTGGCAAGGATGGAAGATGGGCGAGTGGCGTGGGCAGGTGGTATTCAGGCGCCTTGGGTGGGCTCTTGGATGGACTACCGGTGGGCAAAGGGGTGTACAAGGCAGGGAAAGAGGTATGAGAGGCAAAGTGAAAATGAATGCAAAAAAGGAAATGTAGCGAGAGTGGAGACTAGAGAAATAAAAAAGGCTCCTGATGAGGAAGTGAAATGGATATAGCTGTGGTGAAAAATGGGGATCACATTAAAGATTTGGTAGGAGGTAGATGAATAGTTTCACAGAAGGAGAACATTTAAGAGAAGGGGACATCAGAAAAGGAAAAGTATAAAGGATGGGGACATAGGAAAATCACAAGAAGAAAACAAAAAAATGTTAATGATAAAGGAGGCTAGGTCTAGGAGTAGACTGGCAACAACAGAACAAAAGGAAAAGCAGCTTTGAAAATGGGGAGACATAAAGAACAAAAGTAAAAGAACAGACAAAAAGAGAATAGAATGGAGAAGAGGCCATTGGATAACAAGGTGAGCCATACCTTCATGCTATTAAGATTCAAGAAGGGGTTGGATGGCTTTTTAGCAAAGGACAATATACAGGGTTAAATATCTTTGAGTCAGGAAGGAATTTTGTTGAGGGAAAGTATGTATTTTTGTCAACCTAAATTACCATGGTTATATATGATTATTATGCTGATGCAGTGGTGTTAGAGTGCCCCATTATAATATAACATTGCTGTCTAATCAGTAGAAAAGGGATCATGCAGTGATAGATATTTGAATGTTTAACATTACCAATGCAGTCATCGCATGTCTTTACCTCCTACAGTTTACACGGTGCTCCAGGCCTACAGCTTCTCATTTTTGGCCTGACAATAGGGTGAGACAGTGCTGGGAGAGATGCTTGAATCTCAATCTTTATAATAGGCTTGAAGTGCCTGTGCTCACTGCTTCTTACTATGTAACGTATTTTTGGTGCCAATAGCTTTTTAGTTGTATTGTATATGGTGCTTGGCCTGCCAGTATTCACTGCATCTTACTGTTTGGGCTGTCGTTATCCATTGTTTCCTATGTGTGCATTTATTGTGCCAGTGCCCTGTGCTTCTTATTATATATTGTTTTTATAGTGCTGGGAGTGTCAAAACTTCTATATATTATGTCCTTGGGGGATCAGTACCCACTTCTCTCTATGTCCTTGGGGTACCCAACAGTCTCTGCATTTAATGTACTTTGGGTGCCAGAATCTATTTCTTCTTATTGTATAATGTGCTTGTATTGACAGCTTTCACAGCTCTCAGTTTAAATTGTACATGTGGTGTCAATACCCCCTGCCTGCACTTCTCTCTATATAATGTGCTTATGGTGCCATTTTCTACTGCCGTACATAGTAATGTTCTTGGGACGTAGGACCTACTGCTCTAATCGTAATGCTGATTCCATTAACTATTTCTCAGTTGGCATGATATGCTGGAGATTACATTTAGGGGGAGATTTATCAAAGGTCGAAGTGAAAATTCGAAATAAACGAAAAATTATTTGGAGTTAATTTGTGTGTACTTCAACTAGGCCCTAGGGAATAGTCCAAATTCGATTAGAATTTGAAAAAAATGCAAAAATTCAAATATCGCAATTTATCATGTAACTTCAACCATTAGCCATCTAAAACCTGCCAAATTGCTGTTTTAGCCCGTGAGGGACCTCCAAGAACCTATTTGGAGTCAATTGGTGGACTTTGAAAAATCTAAGTATTTTTTTAGGGGAACGATTTTTTTTATTCGTACGTTTCAGATGCGCTATTACTTTGATTTGTATGATTCGAATTCGATCAAAAATTGACCTATTTGATCTAAAACGGACCTATTCGGTTATTTTTTGATAAATTTCGATTGGTCTTTTTTAATTCGATTTTGGAAGTTATGGGAGTTAAAAAAAACTTCCATTGCTTCGAAATTCAACGCTTGATAAATCTGCCCCTTACGGTGTCTTGTGGCAGTGATGCTGCGTAAACATACTACAGAACAACAGTCCATGAATATATTATGTGTTATGCAGCACCTGCCATATAAGTCTGCACTTTAAACGGCAACGCTGAAAAATTATTCTCAAATACTAAATTCCCAAAACTCTCTCTTTAACTTTCTCAAAAATAAAGAAACTAAGACTCATTTACCTGGTATATAGCTTCCATGTTCCATCAATTTCGGCTTTTCAGAAGAAATGTGGTAACTGGTGCCAGGTTTGCTCCTGGTCTTTTAACCCATACATAACAACCAGCCATCTGTTGGCTTACTGCATTTATAATCGTAATATTATGTTGTGATGGGTTATCAGACTTGAAGCAAATGTTGCCCCCACTGCTATGGTTTGGTTTTCCTGAAAATTTGGTGAAGAGAATCATTGGCTTAGCGTGCCGCCAATCACCCGTCTCCTGGCCCCCCCCCAAACCAAATTTCCTGCTGCCTATGATTTTTTAGTAGACTTAAGGAATGGAGATCCAAATGACAAGACCCTTTATCTGGAAAACACCAGGTCCTGAGCATTCTGGATAACAGGTCCTATACCTGATTGCAGCTGACCGTAACTAACAGCCTGCTTGCTTATTAACAACAGAAACAGAACATATTTCTACATATTTCTGCTTTCGATCACATGCATAGTATTCACAGAGCAAACAGTCCACATCCCCTGTAGCTTTCAGTCTGCTTGCCAAAGTGGGAAGGAACTAAATCAGTCTGTAGTATAAAACTATGCAAACTAGTATAGAATCCAGGATCCGAGCAAGCAAACCAATGAAGCCAGCATCATAGTGGGTCAAAAATCATAGATACAGTAAGACATTCCTTTAATGCAGGGCTAAAAAGAGTTGGGGAGCAACACAAGCATGAAAAAAGTTTCTGGGGTGCTAAATAAAGAATATGAATGGCTATTAGGTAGCCCCTTTGTGGATTGGCAGCCTACAGGAGGATCTGTTTGGTCATAAACCTGGGTTTTTATGCAACCAAAACTTGCCTTCAATCCAGGAATTGAAGAATAAGCACCTGTTTTTGAGGCCACTTGGAGCAGCATCCAAAGGGTTGGTGAGTTAAATGTTGCTCACAAGCCACTGGTTAGGGACCTCTACTCCAATGAATATTAGAGGGGTTGGAGCAAAATAGAGAAAGATGGCATGAAAAAGTATGGCATGTGTTAAGACATAACTGCACAACTGATATGGTGAGAAAAAAATGAGATGGAGATGGACTTCAGCAGCTTCATTATTACATTATTAGCTAGCTACTGGGTCTTTTTGCAGAGTATGGGAGAAGGGAGTTTCTCACACGATGGGATGGATTAATCCCTATCATATACATCTTGCGAGGAGTAAATCATTCAAGGATGGCAGGAGAAGACCAACAGTCAAAACCATGGGTTGTATTTACTAAAAAGTCAAAATTTCCAGGAGCTGAATTTTTGGAAGAAAAATGTTGCTGCAGGTACTGAGATCTATTATCTGGCAAAACTCGGATCTGGTGTACTCCATAATGTGGATCATGAAGCACAATAGGACTGTGTTGCAATCAACATTGATTTATGCTAGCTTAGTTCAAAGAATGTCAACTACATTTCATAAAATTTTCAGTACATTTAGGTCGACTATGGATACGGGTTGGCTTGGGATTGGGTAGATCTAAAAATGTAATTTGCCAATACACTATGTTGGGCAGTACATGGTACAACTGAATATGAGCAAGTGAAGAGAAGCCACAGTAAGGACCCTCATCCATGATGGTTGCGTAAAGATTAAAAATAGTCTCTGGCATTTCTGCTGTATAGCTTAGAATATTTCAGGATATTTGCATGGCTGTTTTATTTTTACTTCTCGATGCACTGACTGTACGGATCTGCTATGGATCTTTCACGATGATACGTTACAATTACCCAAAATCAAAGAGGACGCCAGTCATTTCAACTGGAGTACACATTTATTACAGTTTTGTATTTCACCCTGATTTAAGTATGTGCTGAGAAATAACTGTAAAGAAACAATCATAAACTACTTCAAAGCCATATCTAAGAGGCAAACTTATTATTTGCATAGACAGCGAGTGCATGGGGACTCCAGCTTGAATACAGAATGATGCAAAACAAACAGCTCCCAGGAATAAACACACTGGACAACATTTGTTCAGAGAAATGTCTCTTATTTGGATCTTATGGGTAATGGTATACAAAACACACTTGAGAGTTTATTTTAGCAGTTGGTGCCAAAGTGACCCCCATTAACTTACACTGTAATTGCCTGAAAGGTCTTCTTCAAAGCCTTGTCATGTGATAGCATTTGGAGTTCCCAGGCTACTGTCATCAGCAAAGTGCTTGCGGAAGGGCTGCCAGGCTATTGAGGGAAGAGGTGGTGGATTTTGGCTCTCCTGTTTTCAGGAGCTGCCATTACCCTAGATGTTCATAACCTTTCTTCCAAACAAAGAACCCTTGGCTATTTATGAAATTAAAGGACAAGGAAAGGTAACGTCAGTTGAATTTTTAAAAATGTAATGACCTGAGTGGCCACCATCTTTGCTCCCCGCAATCCTCCAAGGCAGGTCAAGCTTGGCAGAGGCTCAGACACAAACATTTCCAATTTCTAAAGTGGGGTTTGGTATGAGTTAAGTGATTAAATTCACTGGGCAGTGCCAACCAAATTGGCTTGTCCTTTTATTTGATAAACAGAAACGGATATGTAGGAAGGCCACAAAGGCCTAGGATGGCACAAATTAAGCGGCGGCTAGGGATGGGCGAATAAATTTGCCAGACACGAATTTTCTCGCTTCGCCACAAGTGAATTAATTTGCGACATTTCGCCAACGACAAGTCCGTCAAGAAAAAAATTGCAGAGCGCATAAAAATTGGTGCGCATGAAAATTATTCATAAGCCCATTGACTTTAATGCATTTGGACCAAATAGTTGCGCGTATAAAAATTGTCACTCGCATTAAAATTATTTTCATGCCCATTAACTTCAATGTGTTTCGCAAATAATTTGCAAAATAATTTTGCGCACAGATTTGCCCATCACTAGCGGCAGCATGCTGCCCAGCAACATTTTGTACAAAGCTTTTAAAATAGGCCATGCAGGAGATTTTTCTGCTTAGAAAGGGGTGGTTCAACTTTAAGTTTAACTTTTAGTATGTTATAGAATGGCCAATTCTATACAACTTTTCAACTGGTCTTCATTGTTTATTTTTTTATAGTTTTTGAATGATTTGCCTTTTTTCTTCTGAATCTGTCCAGCTTTCAAATGGGGGTCACTGGTCCCATCGAAAAACAAATGTTCTGGCTCTTTTATCCCTATGACTCTGTGCCGCTTATTCAAATCAATGCATGGTTCCTAGGGTAACTTGGACCCTAGCAACCAGATTGCTGAAACTGCAAACTGGAGAGCTGCTGAATAAAAAACTAAATAACTCAAAAACCACAAATAATAAAAAAAAATGAAAAACAATTACAATTGTCTCAGAATATCACTCTCTACATCATACTAAAAGTTAATTTAAAGGTGAACAACCCCTTTAATCTTTCTTCATCCATAGGAACATACACTCAGCCTGGGGAGAATATAGATTCACATAAAGGAACATATACCATAACATGAGGACAATCTGCATACTTTATACACAAACATGGAAACCTCAAGAGTTTGCATAGTCCTGAAAGGACTCGCCCAATAGCTGACTCTCTTGTGGAAGATGCTCAGAAAGCAAATAAGAAAGCCAGAAGGTTACAAACTTGTGTGCAGAGCAAAAATGAATGTGCACCTTTAGCCATAGTTCCGCACAACTATTTGAAACTTCATGACGAGTGTAAAATACAGATTTAGGTTTGAACATTAAACCCTTCAACTGCCAGAAGTGGCTACCTCCCTTCTGAAGGCATTTCTCATGTACCAGTGGGCCGTTTTGACATTCCACAGTCAACACAATGATATTATTTAACAAAACTTAATGAAGCCCCTGTACATTATTAAAAATAATAATAATAATAAAATCCCTGTATAACAATTCACTGCCAGAAACAAACTCCACTAGTTCAAAGAATTAGAAATGAAAGGATAACAAAGAAGATTTCTGTCCCCCGAGGAAAAGAATTGCTAAAGACAGGTTAAAAAAAAAAAGGGCACGACAAATAAAAGTTTTCTGAAAGTCTCAACAAAAGCCAACACATGGAAAAATCTTACCTCTGTTTTCCCAGGGGGGATGATTTTGCTTTTTGTGTAGTAAAAAAA
Organism: Xenopus laevis; assembly: GCF_017654675.1. Lineage (NCBI taxonomy): Eukaryota > Metazoa > Chordata > Amphibia > Anura > Pipidae > Xenopus > Xenopus laevis. The sequence goes on from NC_054373.1 coordinate 166,740,105, forward strand.
ATAAAATTTCTGATGGTTGCGGAAACACGGGTTAGTCAGCCCTGCACTTCTGCACAACTCCTCGGATGGATAGTGTGAGATATTTTAGGCCCAGGCAAATATCACAGAAGGAAAATGCACTCACATGTTTGGCCGCCTCTTGCATTCCATCCCACTGAAACTACACACCCAGCTAATTTTACTCTCTGGCATTGTAGCCTGCTCCTGATTTTAAGGAGGGAGGAAATATTCAGTGTATGCTAAGCAGAAATAGGGGAGAAAGAGAAATGCAGAAACTTCTTTAACATTTGTTTGAATACTCATGGGCACATTTTCTGCTGGAATTACAACAACGGCGCATTGAGAGTTAAAACGAGAGGCATCACATCAAGATGACAATGAGATGCTCTGTGTGGAGTCTGCAGCCTCTTAATCACCATGAAAAATAATAATGATTAGCAGCTCACTGGCAGTGTTTCCCAATATAATCTGCCTTCAGCCTGCTTTACCTCCCCCAGGAATCAAAGACATATTTATTTCTGGTGCCATCAGTCTATTGGGCATGTTTTTTTATTGGTGGACACCCAAAATTTTTTTGTAAAATACTGATGAAAAGTAATGCCTTTTTCAAAGGGTCATGCTGAACATTTAGAATGAATAAACAGCAAATTTTCGTGCTTCGCCAGTGAATAAATTAGCACAACTGCGCGAAAGTTTGCCGGTAAAAAATCTGCACAACATTAAAAAATTGTGGCGCGTCAGAATAGTTGCACGCATAAAATTGCTGCGCATCAAAATTATCCAGATGCCCACTGACTTTAAAGTATTTGGAAAAAAAAGTCGCGAGTATAAAAATTGACGATCGAGTCAACATTGTCGCACGTCAATCGGCTTCAATGCATTTCAAAAATTTTGTGCCGTTATGCAAATTTTCCGGCGAAGCAAAATGCCACAGATTCGCCCATCACTATACATGTACACTGTGGCTGCCATAGATCTTGTACAGGTATGGGACCTGTTATCCAGAATTCTGTGGAACTGGGGTTTTCCAGATAGTAGATGGTTCCTTAACTTGGATCTCCATGTCTTAGGTCTACTTAAAATAATTTAAATCCTCATTTACTCTAATAGGATTGTTTTGTCTTCAATAAAGATGAATTATATCTTAGTTGGGATCCCATTACCATACCTCCCAACATTTTGAAAACAGAAAGAAGGACTAAAAGTTTTGCCGCGAGCAGCGTGGAGAATTTTTTTGGCTATGCCCATTTTATGGCAACACCCCCTAATTACCCTGTCCATTTTACAAAATTTGGAAGGTTATGGAAAGTTTCACATTTCGGGGGATTTTAGGGTCAGGTTTTATCTGTTATTACAGAATTGAGTCTCAGTTTCCCAAGTGACCTGCTTCCCTTATTAGTTATACTGTATCTTTGCTTATTTTAAATTGTAACAAAAGTATCTAAGTGCACCTGCCATGTATTCTGGGCTCTCTGCCAAAGGCGAACAACACGTCTGGTACAGAGCACAGTAGAACAGAAAGATGAAGGGAGACGCAAGAAAGACTCTATACTAGTTATGTGCGGGTCGGGTAAAACCCGACCCGAACCCGTTCTCCCTCCACCTGTGCCAGACTTCCAGCTTCCATTTATAGACCAGCCCCGCCAATGATGTCACAAAAGGGGCAGGGCAAGTAGGCGCTGGAAGTCGAAAACCGTCAGTGTAAGGTGGTGTGAGATGGGCCCAAACCCGCCTGACCCACTGATATCTATGATCTGAACGACTCTGCTTCGGAACTGGGTGATGGTTTACCCTTACTACATGCACTGACCAAAGTGTTTTTATATAAGTGAAATACTTCTTAAAATTATTTAAGAATAAAAACAAATAACACTATTGGCGCTTCCCCTGCCTCTTAATATGTTTGCAGAGCGAAAACAGAGACCTCCCTGAGATATATGATATGCAGTTTTAAGAGTAAACCTCTAGTAAGTTGCCATCTGCAGTGTGGAAGGGAAGCTGGCCCGGTTATTTGAAATAAATCACATGTTGTTTTAAATACACAGAAGTCTGAATCATTATATATATATATGTGTGGTATATGGCAGATTAATAAGTAGCTGATTTGTAACACACGGGTGTTACTTGCAATCAACCTTATTGCACTAGATTTTTGTTTTGTTTTGTCATTCCTCTAGCCCTGGGCGCTGATCTGTGGCGTCACTGCAAGTGGAAGATCCAGATCGAGAAACAGTGGAAACATTATCAGCTAAAAAGGGGACTTATTACAAAGGGTTCACTTCTCCCTGGTTTTACTATTTCTTAAACCAAGATATAGCCCAGGGAAAAATGAGCAAACTAAAATACTACATGGGAGGACAACTCAAGCAAAGATGTCCTCATCTTCTGGAAGATCCAAACAAGTAGAACTTTATATAGAAAGCCAGTTTATGGCCAACAAATAGAGTTGTATCTGAATAACATCAGTTCCCTTTTACATTTCAATCTCTGGTGTGTTGAGGTGTATTAAATGGCTTTTCCCTCTAGTTCTGTTTCACAGCCACTGACATCTGCAATACTCATGAATAACTAAATTTTTTTATCCTTTGATAGCCTGCTTCTCTGCCAGCTATCAGCATTTTCAGCATTTAGTTGCTGGGTGACAGGCTAAGGTTTGTGGAAGTCTTGCTGAGAATTAAGCGGCAGGGGTCTAGATCCTGAAGACACAGGTACACTTCCTCACTAAAGTATAGGCTTATACTGAAGACTTGTCAGACATAACACAGCGGATCCCAAAAACCAGTCACACGGTAACACTAATGCCTCTTTGTAATAGAAAACGTCTTCTTGTTCAATTTTTTTTAATTCAATGTCACTTGGTAAAGCAAACCCACACCCTTGATGATTTCAGGGGTATTTTCGTATACATCAGCAATAAAGTCACTTGAAGCTGGACACAAGACATACTTTTTTGTGCTTATAGTTATTATAGTTTTCCAACAGACTCAGTTTCCAATGCATTTGCATCTTGAGACATGTCAACGCCTGACAATTTGCTATGTCTGATGGCTAAGTAATGTCAAATCTCTTCCTTTTAGTGAGGCACTTGTAAAGACAAATTGCTGACAGCTCAAGTGGAAAGGGGCCTGTCCTAATCGATATTTTATCAAACAGTCTACTGAAATCCACAAGAAAGTAAGGATAGGTCTAAATGTAGCATCTACGGGCTTTAAAAAAGAATGTTCTTCATGCTAAAGTAGTAAATTGCAGTTTTTCTCTAGGGTTCTTTCAGAACTTCCCCCTGTGACCCTGCTCTGGCCACCCTTCCCAATGCATAAAATGTCCCCTGTTCCCCCATACCTCAATCTGAAATGCATAGCTGCACTCATACTCCTCCACACCCTAAACCCTTAAAGTAAAACCTTAGGCTAAGAATTAGGGTTAGGGTGGATGAGGATGAGGACAGAGGATGGAGCATGGAGCATGGAGAAGACCTGAGCATAAATGTAGGACTCATGAGTCGCGACTACTGATCCAGATTCAGAGAACGTCACCCTATTTTACAAAAGAGTAACCCTGCTCTGGCCACCCTTCTTCACGCATAAAAAAGTGTCCCTGATACCCCATACCTCAACCTGAAATACAGAATTGCGCAGGAACTCCTTCTTAGCCTAAGAATTAGGGTTAGTGATGCTGGACAGAGGATGGAGCATGTAGAAGACCTAAGCTTGAATGTAGGACTCATGAGCCCTGAATACTAATTCTAGATTACATGTAGGCAGAATCAGAATATTGTTCATGGTTCAAATAAAGATATTGTAATAACTCAGACATTTTCAAAGGGTCATGCTGAACATTTAGAATTAAGAAGGCGCAATTTTTATAGGGCCGCAGCCCAAACAGCTATGGAGGAGGTAGCAATCACATAGTTACATGTATAGTGATGGGTGAATACATTTTCCAGGGAAGAATTCACTGCAAATTTTCGTGTTTCGCCACCAGTGAATAAATTTGTGAAACTGCAGCGAAAGTTCGCCAGTAAAAAATCTGCACAACAAAAAAAAATTGTTGCACGTCAGAATAGTCGCAACGCATAAAATTGTTGCGCATCAAAATTATTCAGATGCCCACTGACTTTTTTATACTAGAGTATAAAAACTGATGATCGCGTCAACATTGTCGCGCGTCAGTTGACTTCAATGCATTTCACAAATTTTCGCTGTTTCCCAAATTTTCCGGCGAAGCAAAACGGCACAGATTCGCCCATCACTATACATGTACACTGTGGCTGCCATAGATCTTGTACAGGTATGGGACCTGTTATCCAGAATGCTGTGGACCTGGGGTTTTCCAGATAGTGGATCGGTCCATAAAACTTCGATTCGATAATATCTGCCAAAAGCCGATACAGAAAGACTGATTAATAATCAGAATATACAGACTGCACTGGGTCCTGTGTTGTCACGTAATCTAATGTGGATTTTATAGTTTTTGTATTGTTTAATACAAATGTTCCCCAACTCTGCAGAACCAGTGGCTGCAGCAAAATAATCCTTCCAATAGAATCCCAGTTTATCTGTTTAAATCTGGCTCCATGGTCTTTGTCCCTGCAGCTGGAGTTTAAAACAGTAAAGGGGATGAAAAGGCAAAAATAAAATCCAATAAAATCTCAACACAGTCGCCGACTGCTCTACAGGGAAACAAACAAAGCTGCATGAGTTCTGCTGGCTGGGAAGTGAGGCGGGGGCTCCCCCTGCTGTTCATAAGTATGATTGTTTCCCTGCTCAGCAGTTAGGGACCGTCTGACAATTCCTATCCACAGCAGTAAATGAAGGGAGAATTTCACTGCATACAGTCAGGTTTCTTATAACAATGGTACTCATTTTTTAATTAAAGTATATTGGAGATAGGTTTCTTTTTCATTAAAGAAAGTAAAAATGTGTTTTAAATTGTTAGCCTTTACATGCCTTTAACACTAACAATTAGGGTTAGGGTGAATGATGCTGGACAGAGGATGGATCATGGAGAAGACCTGAGCATAAATGTACAACTCATGAGCCCTGAATATTAATTCAGATTACATGTAGGAAATCAGAATATGGCTTATGGTTTAAATAAAGATATTGTGATCGCTCACACGGGACCTAAAAAAAAGCTGCACATGGGACAAAATATTTACCCAACAATATCCTAATATATAGTACAAGTCTTTTTATCTGGGTATACAATGACAGCACAGTGAGCAACTTTCTTTAGCAATTCATTTCTGGAACGGCATAGACACAAACAATGAAACAGCTAACGATAATCAAAACAGATATATACAGATGTATGTTCCTGACTTGACTATAGGCAAAAATAAGTATTTTTTTCCCAATTAGAGTGATCATCCAGAACATTGTGCACTCCCTGGGAATGGATAACGACTGCACTACACAAAGAACAACTACATTATGCCAACCACATGCAGGTTTCCCAGCCAACACAGCCTGGAATCTCTTGATTAATCATATGGGTAACAAAAGGGGGATAGCATTGAGAACATTTTAATGATTCTAAAATAATATACCTCAATAAATGGATACATGAAATGCAGTATATTCGGGAATAGGACAACAGAAGCATAGATGAAATAAATCTAAATGAGTTTGCATAGAGCTTGGGGTGAGCGGAATGCATTTAGGAAGTAACATTAACCTGATGGTCAATGCAGAAACCGTTTTTACTAGTGACTCCCCTAGTTGCAGACTGGTAAAAAGAATTAGGATAGGTTATGGAGGAACTAACTATCAAGTCCATAGGCCTGGACTAAATGGATACTATCTACAAACTAGATTCCCCCCAACAACTCCCTACTGGCCAACTCTCACTCTTCAATTATGTAGACTACGTTACCTGAACGTTCTGAACCAATATAGTAGGCCATAGTGGAACTGACTACTAAAACTTTAAAGGAGAACTAAACCCTAAAAATGAATGTGTCTAAAAATGCCATTTTTTATATTGTGAACTTATTGCACCAGCCTAAAGTTTCAGCTTGTCAATAGCAGCAATGATCCAGGACTTCAAACTTGTCACAGGGGGTCACCATCTTGGAAATTGTCTGTGACACTCACATGCTCAGTGGGCTCTGAGCAGCTGTTGAGAAGCTAAGCTTAGGGGTCGTCACTAATTATCCAGCAGAAAATCAGTTTGGCCTGTAATATAAGCTGATGCTAAAGGGCTGATTATTAAATTCTGATGCTAATTGCACTGGTGTCTGTGCTGCCATGTAGTAATTATCTGTATTAATTACTAATCAGCCTTATATTGTGACATTTCTATTCTATGTGTACTGTATATTGTGAGTGGGTCCCTAAGCTCAGTAAGTGACAGCAGCACAGAGCATGTGCAGTGAATCAGCAGAAAAGAAGATGGGGAGCTACTGGGGCATCTTTGAAGACACAGATATTTACTGCTAAATGGCTGTGGTTGCCTTGGGCTGGTTTAGAAGCATAAAACATCATGTACAACATTTCTATCTACTTCTTTAGTTAGGCTTTAGTTCTCCTTTAATGGAATCTGCCATGATTTTTATGGTATAGCTTTTATTACTAAATTATACTGTGTATTGTTCATAGTTTTAATATTGGTGTGTAGAAGCCATCTCAGGTCATTGTGCCTGATCCTGTGCTTTCAGAACCACTGCTGCACTTTGGAACTGATTTCAGATATGCTATTGTTTCTCCTACTCAACGTAAGTGCTGGAGGAGTCATGGCCGGATGTGGATGTTTTACCATTAAAATTCTATTATCATATCTACCACTAGCCGCATGGGAGTATTTTTAGCATTGTAGGTATCAAGGAGCTGTTATCTGCTTACCTTACCATCGTTCTGTTGATAGGCTACTGGGGGAAGAAGGGGGGGGTGACTTTACACCAACTTGCATTGCAGCAGAAGAGTGACTGAAGTTTATCACAGCACAAATCACATGGCTGAAGGCACATGGGAAACAAAGGCATGTCTAGCCCCATGTAGGACTTGTAAAATTAAACTAGCATTCTTGAACAAAATAGTAGGCTCTCCACATCACGGACCTTGATCTTGAGGAAAATACCAAACAGTTTATGCATACATGAGCCGGCACAAACAGAACCTTAGTCAGTAGATGCTGTCATTATTTCATTAAAAGGTTCAGATATTCTTTAACACAGTCTAAAAATAAGCCTGATGCATTTCATGCCTACATGGGACACTTAGTCATAGACTTTGCCTATCAATAAGTCCCCCATGTAGGTACGAAACGCATCAGGCTCATTTTTACAGTATGTTAAAGGATGTCTAGCCTCATTTAAAAATTAAATATAAAAAAACTGCTTGCTTTTTTTAACAAAGGAATTTCGGTGCAGGGTTCTGCTGGTGGAGCACTATTAATTGATGCATTTTGTAAAAAAACATGTTTTCCCATTACAGAATCCCTTTAACATTGTGAAAATAACTAGATTACTTTCATCTGAAGTTCCATTGCTAAATGGTATCAGGATCTACAGACTGTTATTCTGTTTCCTCCCTCCAGGAACATTGGAATTTCCCCTTTATAAATCATGAGACTGCCCAATTTGAACTAACTGGTACCACAATGCTATAGAAAGTTCCATTTGTTACTCCCAGACTCTCAGTAATTTAAAAAAAAAATACATTTATTTTTTAAACTCTAAGAATATTTCATTTTAGTGAATTATTACTCCATTGTTTCACACAGAACGTGAGCACTTAATATATGCTGCATACTACAATAATTTCATTTCTCCGCAATGTCACGGCAAATATAAGTCATCAATTCAACATGCCAGCAATTATACAAGCCATCATTTGTCATGAACATTTTAATCAAAAGCTGAGCTAGGATTCCATTTTTATTAGCCATGAATTAATGTCACGGAAAGATGCACAATTGCCCTATTCCAAATCATTTCCATCGGACAGAGTCACACTGACTTTCCTGAACCGCTCACATACATTCTTTACTGTTTCTCAAAAAGCCATGAATTCCATATTAAACCAGGCAATTCATCATGGGGGAAAAAGTGAAACAGTAATGGTATGTTCAAGCTTAGTTTCGAGCAGCATATCAATTTAAATTTTTTCTATATTTAAAGATAGTAGCAGTTTTGTATAACGAATGTAATGAATCTGAAACAACAGCGCCACCTGCTGCTCATATTGGCAAACTGGACATGACATAGAATGAAATTAATGGAAAAATGGGGTCTTGTAATTTGGTCTGCTTAAAACTAACCAGAGAACCATCAGATGACTCTTCTCTGTTCATAACTTAATTTTCTGAGTAAAGCAACATCACAAGACTTTCTTTTTTTTTACTAACATCATTTTATACCTATTGTGTCCATTTTACCAAAATGAACGGCAAGTGGCAGTGTTTCAAAGTCAATGGTGGAAATTCACTAACAGGCGAAAATTCGCCAGCAGCGGCTTCGCCACACTTCGCCAGGTGCAACTTCGCATAGACAACGCTAATTCACTTAGTTGAGAAGTTTTGTCGCTGGCGCTGAACGCTGGCGAAGTTGCACTAGCGTTAGATAATTTGCAAACGACGGGAAGTTACATTTCACTGGACGTATTTGTTAAAGCAAATACATTACACTACACAAGGCCAGGGAACCTTAATAAAAGAAAATAGAGTTGTTATATTGTCCTACACATGAGCCCACTGTATTGTTTATGTGCCATATGTTAGGAAATCTAGAAAATTTACTATCTTTTTCAGCCTATCACTCTGTAAAAAGGAAAAGAAGCCAGCGTTTTTTGGGACTTAGAAAAAATTTCAAATTTTTTTTGGACCAAGTCCTATCTACTCTATTGCACTTCGGCAGGTCTGAGGTGGCGAAGGCAAGTCTGGGGATAGTGGTAACATTCAGTTAAATCAAAAACTTGCGTGAATTTGCATAGTAACGCTCTTTCGCCAGAGCGAAAATTCGCCTGCCGTTAGAGTGCGAAGTTGCGCCAGAGTATATCTCCTTCGCTGGCGTAATTACGACAGCACCCGTTAGTAAATCGGCGAAGTGCCAAAATGACATCACGCTGGCGAATTTTCTACAGTGTTCGCCACGATTGTTACATGGAGCTTGCTTAGAAGTACTCCGGGTCAGTGCAGTTTTCTGCTAACAGGAGCACTGGCCTGGGGGAAATCAGGTAACTAATTATTACCACTTGGGGGAGGTCTAACATTTGCAAAAATATGTTATACCTCCAGAACAGGCAGCAGCAACACTAAAGCAACATTAATCATAGTGAACGCTGCCTTTGGATCTATCCTCCCAAAACTTCGGAAAAAATTCATCCATAGCAGAACCCTGAATCAGGTCAGATACCCTGGATAGCTTGCAAAGCAACTGGCTTTGGGATGGAACATCCCTGATTCCCCAGGCGGTATGCAGATACCCAGGAAAAGTACAAGCTCTGCTCCCTCCTACCCAGAGCTCGATTTCTATTGAGAGTGCCTGGAGGCCGGCATCCCCCCTCAGGGTCATGCACATTCGCATTCTACATACCTACATCCAGAGCAAAGGGGACTGGGTGATTCGAGATATAAACAACGGGCAAAATCTCCCACCTGCCCACTCCCCAGTGCTCCGGATGTAAGCAAGCTTCAGATGCAGATGGGAGGCAATCTACCCCTTCATTTGTGCCACCCTAGGCCTGGGCCTTTGGTGCCTTGCCACAGATCTAGGCCTGCCCCTACCCTGCTCACTTCAGTTCTTCTGGTTCCAGGGTCAGTAAGAAAGTCAACCCATTGCAGGTAGTGTCAGGTAGTGGGTCTGGGAAAGGTTGGTGGTTCCAGTTTGGGTTGTGGGTCTGGGATGGGTCTGTAAAGAACAGCAAACTGTAAGTACCTGTAGTAGCATTTGCTGGCCTGCAGCTCATGAAAACCTTAGCACTGTAGTAGCAGCACCAAGATAAAAATGGCTCCAAGTGTTTTATGTGCATTTAGTTATATATATTAAATTCCACTGTCTATAATGAAGGGTTTCCAGCTCCAAATCTTTTTAATACAAAGACTCAACGGAGTCTGTTTCATCTCTTGAACATGATATCATTAAAATAAGCAAGCTTAAGTAAGTCGTTCCACGTTACTATTTCAAGGGTGCCCTGGAGTATGGGTCGGATAATAGAGCAGACCGGTTCAACTTCAAAGATCTATGGGTATATACTCTGAAATGATGTAGAAGAGAAGGCCTAGTTCTTTTAGGATTGAAATCTTCCATTACTTATTTTAGATGAGATTTACACACAGTATTTGAAAGAGAACTGTCAGCGACTTACGGGGGATCCTTTTTACTTATAACTAGAGATTAATCAAATCCACTATTTTGGATTCGTCCACCCCCCCGAATCCTTCTCGAAAGATTCAGCCGAATACTGAATCGATCCTAATTTGCATATGCAAATTATGGATGGGAAGGGGAAACATTTTTTACTTTCCCTCCCCGCCCCTAATTTTCATATGCAAATTAGGATTCCGATTCGGCCGAATCCGAGCAGAAGGATTTGGCCTAATCCAAATCCTGTTGAAAAAGGCAGAATGCTGGCCGAATCGAATCCTGGATTCACTGCATTACTAATATCAACCACTAGGAAGAGTTTGGTCCACATTAAGGGGCACAGAGGATTATCCAGGTGCTTGATAAAATAGTAAGCTCCACTCTGCCTTTAATTTGAGCAGTATAAATACATTTAAGCACCAGGTAGGCCTCCAGCGCAGTTATTTCTTTGTTGAACTTTTGGGCTGTTAAATATTCTAAAACAGTAATATACAAATAGCTTATAGGGAGGTGTGCTTGCAGTAAGCACAATGCATAGAAATTATTTTGTTTACAAGAGGCAATACGTTGCAGTACGGGAAGCCAAAAATTAAGAATGTGCTTTAGACATATATGGTCCATTTATCTGAGAACTATTGATAAGATGAGAAAGTTTATTTTAAAGCGTATGGATGCCGAGAGCTGATGTTCGGCTATACAGTACATGCCAAAATGGCAACCCATTCACATTGATGGTTTAGTTATCTTCAAGATTTTATCCTTTCGATTTGGTCTCGAGCAGAGTCTTTTCGGTTTAGATAGATATTTTTGTGCTACATCTTCTATATCTCTATCTTTAAAATGAACGTGTTTAATTTCACTGTGTAATTAAATATTTTACATTTTCTGTAAACTGCAATAAATTTATTGGTAAAATAACACGCTTGTTTGTTATTAAAACTAATAAAAATTAAAAAAGACGATACACATGTAATGTAGAAAGCTCAGTTTCTATGTCAGTTGGTGTGAAAAAAAGATATATATATAGCAGAGGGATTTAGATAGATACTAGTGAATAAGAGAGAGGGGATTGGCCCATAAATCTAAAGAATATCTAATAAATGACATGAATAACAGAATCATTACGGAAAGACGTTTGAACTTGAATTCTGTATTTGATGGCACTCGGTAAAGCATCTGTCATTTGCCGATTAATGGTCTCCTTTATGTATTCTTTATGGCATAACAGATAAAGAAGCTCTCATGAATAGGATCACAAAGTGAATCTAAGGATTAGAATCCGACACCTTATATATTCATAATCATTCTTCCGCTCTCCTCAAACGACCTATATTAACTGCAATTGTTATATAAAAGAAACATTTACCCGACGACAGAACTAGGTTAGAAATAACGTGAGGATTTGTCCTCTTCAAGAAATTTAAATTTTTTCAAAATCATTTGCAGAAACCCAATTTGTACTTGTTCAGCATTAAATGATACCTACAAATATTATCCCCAACCAAAGGTGCGCTTGGGGGATAGATCACCCGCACCGGAAGGGAGCTCCCAGTGTGAGCAGCCATGTTGGAGCACACACATGTGCGCAATGAGCGAATGCTGCAACTTGCACATTATGCGCATGTGCGTGACATCATAGGCGAGTTATGGGCATGCGCTTTGACCTGACATGAGAGCTCCCTCCTGGTGGCCTAGCACTGGCAGGGGCAATTTTTTTTAAAACCGGAGTGCTGGTTCTATTAGTGCACACCTTTGATTGGGGATAATATTTTTTTGACAACTGGTGCCCTTTAAATTCCTTTCACACCATCCATATCCACTGCCACCTCTTGTCTCAAACCTTGCTATCTTGCTGCTCCTTTCCTCTGGAATTCCATCCCTGAATTCCTCTGTAAGGAGTGCTCTCTCAATCTCTTCAAGAAAAAACTAAGAGTCTACCTTTCAGAGCAGTAGAACTTTAGTCTAGTGCTGGTAACTACTGGACAATGCCTTGTGCACTTTTTCCCCTCCAATTAGTGCCTGTATGTTAGCCACCCACCCACTTAGACTGTAAGCTCTTCAGGGCAGGGACCTCCTTCATACTGTGTCTGTTACCAAATAGCATTTAGCTCTGTGTCCTTTTATGAGCTCATTGTAATGTGTATATTTATTGTATTTATTCTCTGACTTGTCCTCCATGTGTGTACTTTTATATTTTGCACTTTTATGCATTGTACAGCGCTACGGCTCCTTAACAGCTCTTTACAAATAAAGTTAAACATACAAATGTAGAGACCCTGAAGGTTAACAGTTTACTCAGGCAGTTCCCTCATATAGTTGGACACCTAAGGGGTCCTTTGATTTACCTAGGCAGCTAGGTCTCCTTTCCTGGGTCCACTATAATTTGATCTAGGTTATTGTTGCCCAGTAGGGGGCAGTGTTTAACAGTATAAAAGAGTCTTTTCTAGGATCTCACCTCTGTGGGAGGTTGTTACAGGCCCAGGGTAGAGTTGTGATCAAGTTTTAGTTTCCTTAGTGCTAGTTACTGTTGTCATAGTTGCTCTAAGAGCAAGAGGATGGCTCAGGGAAGATAGTGAGCAGCTTCTGCTCCAACAAGGAGAAATAGTGGGGTTAAGACCCCCCGTGGTGTGTAAACCACTAGTGCAGGGATCTCAGTGGGTGAGTTTAGGATCAGGTAGGGTGTCAAGTCACAAGACCCCTGGCTGAGGATCCCAAGCTCAGTATTCTGCCCTCAGGGAGGAGTTGCTTCTATTGTGTGAATTTGCCTTAAAGGAGTAACTACTCATTTAGTTTATTGGACTGTTCTACTGTTAATAAAAAAGTTATTTTTGCAAGGAAACCACTGTGACTGGAATTCATTCTGCTAAGAGGAACACTCAAGTTACAAGGAGTTGCTGGAGTAGGGTTGCCACCTTTTGAAACGGTGGAGGCAGGGGCGGGCCGTGACATCAGGGGGCGGGTCATTACATAGATGGGCGTGTCCATGACATCAGAGGGTGGGGCTATGACTTGGCCGATCGCTGTGTCAATCAAGGGAATCCTTTTGACTCGGGCAGCCCTTCAAAATACTGGGCTGTCTGGCAAGCAGTATAGTCCTGTCTACACACTATAATTAACACTGCTAAAGCACAATCAAGGGTGGGCTACACATACATACATATTTCAGCAGTCCAGGAATTGCTGATTAATACTTCACTAATCATCCGCGCAGCTTCTTCAGTTTGACTGACTGGTAACTATCCAGGGGATATGTCACAAAATTTCTGGCTTCCAGTTTCTTCCCCTAATATATTTTGCATAGCATATAAGTTTCTTTTAAATTGGATTATTTTGCACCACTCAAGCTCTGATCACAGGGGACATTTTTTAATCATTTGACTTTTGAACAATGCCGTACATGGCAATTCATTCTCATCTTTAAATCCAGTTTCTGCATTTCATCAGTCCGATGCACTGTGTTCCGCAATATCTTTTGAATTTCATACCCAGTATCTTGTGACTTTGCTACACAAGTTTTGGGGATGACCCTCCTGCAGAACATTTGTCTGTATCAAAAAACCTTTGTCAGTCCCAGTACAATCTATCTATGTTTGCAGGGCCAAGCAGGCAGCTCCCCTTTGTTTTCCTGGCAAATTGGTCTTTTTAGTTGATGGTCATTCCGAGAAAATCGTGGTCTCACGTTGAGGATCGGATCTTTTAACATCTATGGCCAGCTTTATCCAGATTTTGTGCTTTCTATGATGACAGTTCTAAGAAATGTCCAGTTTATAACAATGTTGCTGAAAGATCAAGTTGCTAGCTAAAAGCCTATAGGAAGTTTTTACATCTTATTAGCGAGGGGGAATTATATTCATTTTCCGATCACCCGAAAGCTGTATGAACAGGCTCATGGTTATTGAAAAGAGACAGAACGTGAGAGGTTAGAAGGGACAGCTTATTTCTACAATGTTATGAATTGCCTGAAACAGTCCAATATCTTGTAAACACGAAATTCCTTTTTAGTATTTGCCCAAATTCTCGACCTAATTGAAATCTAATTTTAATATTTGTGGAATGAGATGTAACATAAAATCTAGAGGTGCCATATACAGTAATTAAAGGCTTATTTTAAAGGAGGCTTGTATCAAAGGAGAATTAAAATTTCATGACAACAACCCAAGACCCCCTCCATTGCTCCCTCCCCATTACTCTTAAGTGTCCCTATCATTGTACCTTTGGTACAGGAGGGGTTGACAGACACCATCTTGCACCATCTTTTGTGTCCTCTTCTGTCACAGCTGGAGCATGCCCAGGACCCTAGGTTTAAATCGGTTTCAACAATGCATGCTCAGTATCTGTGATCTGAAGTGGAGCAAAATGGTGCTGACAACCAAGCTGTCAAACTGCTTTATTTTGACAGTAGGAACAGAGGGACACTTTTGACGGTTGACATGAGGAGGAGGCGAGGAGTGAGTCTGGGTTGGACAGAGTTTTTTTGCCTTTTAACTTAGAAATTCATTGAAACATAAGAAAATCCTGCTCTAGATAGCTTGCTGAAGGCTGGCAACAGTGCAATCACAGGTTTCTTTGCTCTGGTTTCGAGCGATGAGACCTGCAGCAATTTTTCAAGGTGGAAGGTTTGGTGCAAAGTTACATAGTTACATAGTTAAATAGTTAAATTGGGTTGAAAAAAGACAAAATCCATCAAGTTCAACCCCTCCAAATGAAAACCCAGCATCTATACACACACCCCTCCCTACTTTTAATTAAATTCTATATACCCATATCTATACTAACTATAGAGCTTAGTATCACAATAGCCTTTGATATTATGTCTGTCCAAAAAATCATCCAAGCCGTTCTTATAGTCATTAACTGAATCAGCATCACAACATCACCCGGCAGTGCATTCCACAACCTCACTGTCCTGACTGTGAAGAACCCCCTACGTTGCTTCAAATGAAAGTTCTTTTCTTCTAGTCTAAAGGGGAGGCCTCTGGTACGGTGATCCTCTTTATGGGTAAAAATGTCCCCTGTTATTTGTCTATAATGTCCTCTAATGTACTTGTAAAGTGTAATCATGTCCCCTCGCAAGCGCATTTTTTCCAGAGAAAACAACCCCAACCTTGACAGTCTACCCTCATAATTTAAGTCTTTCATCCCTCTAACCAGTTTAGTTGCACTTAGTCTCTGCACTCTCTCCAGCTCATTTATATCCCTCTTAAGGACTGGAGTCCAAAACTGCACTGCATACTCCAGATGAGGCCTCACCAGGGACCTATAAAGAGGCAGAATTATGTTTTCATCCCTTGAGTTAATGCCCTTTTTTATACAAGACAGAACTTTATTTGCTTTAGTAGCCACAGAATGACACTGCCCAGAATTAGACAACTTGTTATCTAGAAAAACCCCTAGATCCTTCTAGTGCAATAAACATTTTTGCCATGGCTGTAATAAATGATCCCTTTAGTCCAACCAGCACTGACTAAATCTCTGCACACCTCTGATGCCAATTTGTCTAAGCAATTTATAGTTATTTTCACTTGCAGAGCAAATAATCCCATCTTTTTGTAACCTCAACGGGTTCTGATGTTTGATGTAAAAGAAAACCAATAGCAAAACTAGGTCAGTGTTAGAACTGATTTTCCCATCATCGGCATGTGAAAACAAGGAAACTATGAAAACAGGTCAGATCAAAGCATTTTATTTTGATTTCTCTGGGCTGAAGATGCAATTGTATTAATTAAATTATAACTCAAGCACGTCCCTGATGGAAAAATGCAGGCACATAAATAATATATTCGCTAGGTGAGTTATAGAAAGTTTCGATGTATAAACATATTGATTAAAGAATAAAAATACATAAAAAAGTATAATGAATGTGAAACCTATTTCTCGACAATTTTTTTTGGGGGGGGGGGATTGTTAATTTATCTTATTGTCAGTGGTTAGAGGTCCCCAATCTCTGTCTTGGGGCTACTATACAGTACAGTTTGTGGTTATTTCATTTTGAAGCAAAACTACACAAGTCTTTGTGACTGGGACGACTCAACACTAGGCAACGAATAGTGATGGGCAAATTTGTCCCGAACGAGAAATTCTCGAAAAAAAGTGAAATGGGAAAGTTCCTGAAAAAATCGTGAAATTCGAAAGTTTTCACAAAAAAATCGTAAAATTCGGACGTTTTCACTAAAAAATCGTGACATTCAAAGGTTTTCATTAAAAATCATGAAATTTAAAGGATTTCACTCAAAAATCGTGAAATTTGAAGGATTTCACAATAAAATCATGAAAATCAGACATTTTCACGAAAAAATCAGAAATTGACGCCACTGAATTTTCACCGACGAATTTTCACAGGAGATTCCAGAATTTATTTGCTGGCGGCGAAACGCTGGAACTAAGGTGGGAGCAGTGGTCAAACAGGGGTGCAAAGCAACTACTGTATCCAATATGCCCAAAAAAAGCCCCAATCAGTAGGATATTGTGTAGTGAGCATTAAATAGACAACCATATGTCCCATTTGGCCTGAGGCCAGTCAGTCAGGTGACCCAAACACTAGCTCACGTATGATCTTATTAAAATAACAGAATCGATACCTTCTGTTTCACTGAAATATTTTAAGAAAAAACTCCGATCCCTCAGCACAATCAGTGTTAAACATGTCATATAAAAACTTAATTGCAAAACGTCGCTCTACATACTTAGGAGTAAAAGTTAATTTCAAGGTGAATGGTCCCTTTACATTTCTAGATTCTAATTACAAAAGGTACCCCCTTTCTCTGACGTTCTCATCGTCAAAGTGTATGTGAACTGGAAGAGCTGTCAGATGTTCCCCCCATCTGGATGGCTGATCTACAGGCTCATGATACGCAGCTTTGCTCTCCCTCCTGCCGCAACTCACCTGGAACCTGAAGAGCTGTACAATCTCCTTAAAATGATGGCTGATCAACTGGAGCTCATGCCACAGTCAGTCAACTGCTATGGCTGAATGCCGCCCCATCCGTTAATGCCAGGGAATTACAAACCTAAACCTGCTCAGTTTACTCATCCCTCCAGCAGTACTTGCTTTTTCTTTTTAAAGATTATGGATGCAGCTGAGTTCAAGTCAAACTGGACCGAGGTCGATTCAGAAATCCATGCAGTTCTAATATCCCTTTTTGGAACTCGAGGCCATAAATAATTTTAACATAAAACAATAACCACGTTGCTGTTTTGTCTCCCCATTCCATTCTTCCTAGTAAGGGTCGGACAGGGAATGCCGCTCTTCATTACACGAATAGGACTTGTTATCCAGAATGCTCGGGACCTGGGGTTTTCCGGATAATTGATCTTTTCATCATTTTGGTCTACTAACAAATCATTTAAACATTAAATAAACCCATTAGGACTGTTTTGCCTCCAATAAAGTTCAGGTATATCTTAGTTAGGATCCAGTACAAGGTACAGGAATAGGATCTTTTATCCAGAAAGCTCCAAATTACGAAAGGGCCGTCTCCCATAGACTCCATTTTCTCCAAATAATCCAAATGATTTGCTTTTTCTCTGTAATAATAAAACAGTAGCTTGTACTTGATCCCAACTAAGATATAATTAATCCTTATTGGAAGCAAAACCAGCCTATTGGGTTTATTTAATGTTTACATGATTTTCTAGTAGAATTAAGGTATGAAGATCCAAATTACAGATAGATCCGTTATCCGGAAAACCACAGGTCCCATACCTATACTGCTTTCTCATTACAGAGAAAAGGAACATCCTTTTTAAAATGCTGAATTATTTGATCAAAATGGAATTTATGGGAGACAGCCTTCCCGTAATTCTGAGCTTTCTGGATAATCGGTTTCCGGATATAACCAATGCCATAGCTGTACCTAGACATACAGCGATAAGACAAATTGAAGGGCAAACACTTTGGAACCTATGATTTTAGAACGTAATAAACAATCATCTCATCCTAAAATTAGATCAAAGTCATCCAATGTTACAAACACTAAATAACAGAATATAGTTTCTGGCTTAGGATAATAGCGCAATGTAAAGAAGACACATGTGAAGCAATAACTGTATTCTCACTGCTTCCATATTAATTAAGAAGGTAATTAACGCCAGGTGCTGGTAATCAAGCGCACATGATTGTCAGGAAGTGCTTACCCATCTAAAAGAAAATAAATATCATTGCAATATTCCAAGGAAATAGTGATTAGTGGGCCAGGAAAAACTCAGCAAAACACACAACTCTAATCAAAATCCTTAACTGCCTGGGCCAGCGGCCCATTGGAAAAGCACCCAGTGGGCCCCACTGACCCAGACCCCCTCCCCATTGACCCAGACCGACTCCCCACCAAAAGCCGAAGTTGCTCTCCCCAACCTCCCCTGATCTTGGCCACAGCGAAAAGTATAAGGGCAGGACTCCACGGACGATTACGGCGCTATCTGACGCTGCACACTTCGTCTGCATCCGACAGTCGTGTCGCGTCATATCAACAATGCGACACGATCCGACAATAGCATCCGACGTGGCGCCTGCGTCGGAATCGTCCGTGGAGTCCTGTCCTAAGGTACATGTGTGGGGCAGTCAGTTGCAATATCTGTTAAAGAGATACTGACACCAGAAATGAAACCTTTTTTTACATCTACCATAAAATAGACTTTGCATTCTTCTTATAATTTTGCCATAAAGTATTTGCCCAATGCTTTTAAATGACCTATCTGACTCCCTGTGTTCCTGTATGAAGGGACTGCCATATCTGTGCAGCAGGAGTCCGTTAGTATTAGAAACTCTAAGTCCTACTACATGGACGTTTTCATCGCGATCCAACGCGCTGCAACAAAATGGAAATAAGGTAAGTAATGGAAATGACGGATGAAGTCGCAGCGTTGATCCGACGCGACACGACTGTCGGATGCAGACGCCTTGGGGATCGTCTGCAACCCACGGTTGTGTCGCGTCGGATCAACGCTGCGACACCATCCGAAAATGCATTCCCTTACCTTATTTCCGTCGCATGTGATTTGACGCCGGCATTTTGCTGCAGTGCGTCAGATCAGCGTTTTGCTGCAGTGCGTCGGATCACGCCGAAAACGTCCATGTAGTCCTACCCTAACTGACAGGCTGAGATGGGACAGTGAGGTTGGCAAAACAGTCAGGTTTAGAAACTTCAGCTAACAATTACTTACAAAAACAAACCTCTCAGCAAAAAACAATGGGCACTTTTAGGGGCAGTTTTATCAAGGGTAGAATTTCAAAGTAATGGGAGTTTTTTTTAACTCCAATAACTTCGAAATTTGAATAAAAAAAGACCAACCGAAATGTATTAAAAAAACAGATTTTTTTTTTTGAGGGTGAATTGGCTGTATTCGATCGTTTGAATCGAAGTAAGATCGAATTCAATTCGAAGTATTTTCAAAAAAGTCCACCAATAGACTTCATATTCTGTAGGTTCTAGGAGGTCCCCACTTAGGCTACAACAGCAATTCTGCATTTTTGTAAGATGGCGAATGGTCGAAGTCGAAGAGACAGTACATGATAAATTTAGATTTTCGAACTTTTTACAAATCAAATCGAATTTGAACTATTCCCTAGTCGAAGTACACAAAAATAGCTTGAAATTCTAATTTTTTTATTTCGAATTTTCACTTCGACCCTTGATAAATCTGCCCGCTAATGTGCATTCATATTTGAAAAAGTCTTTAACGACTGGGGCAGGGCCCTGAGAGGCAATGGAGGCCCCTAAAGTGGAAGCCTGGGTGGGCCCCGGAACCCCAGTCCAACAGTGGGGTTACAGCATTGTTGGAAATGAATGGGGCAGACTCCCCTTTAGCAGTTATGAAGTGTGCGATTCCTATTTTATTTTCTACACAACTTTCAAATCCAGCCACAATGGAGTCTCATTTCTATACACTTCATTGGTTGTCCAAACAATAGATGATGTGCAATTATAATCGCTTTTGTTCCACATTCACTACCGTCAGTTTAACCTTTAAGTCACATTTAAACAATTTCTTCCTGCAATTTAGCAATCTCACACAGCGCAGTAACAACACTTCTCGTGCACCTCGTGATAAACAACTGCAAAGTATCTGCTGCGCACAACAAGCCAAACAAACAATGTTACAATGGGCTATACGACGCTCTTTCTTGCCTCGCCATTTAGAATTCCCCGAGATAAAAAGGAAGTTCCACCTTTATTCAAAAAAAAAAATCTATTTTTACTGTAAATTACTTTCCATTACCATAATTGCCATTTGAAACATCTGCAGGATGACGGTTGAGTGAAAAGATTTCGGCGTCATTTTTGTAAAGAGTTTTAATTAAAAATTACGAGCTATTCTCTTCCCAATCATATATTCTCAGCAGCTCCCCATGAGTCCTTGACTTTCCAAGCTCTGCCTTTCCTTTCCACTGCAGGGTATTGATAAGCAGCGCAGGCACGTTGAATCCAGCACACATAATCACTCTGAAGTGCCAGATTGTGCAGATTTTGCAGACCATGATGCGAACGTATTAAAAATCGTTTCTCCAGATCTGACAGAAAGCTGTGGTCCACAAAATATTTAGCAGAAAGTCAGACAAAAACAGAATTATAGCCTTTTATTCTCCCTGATTGCCCATTTTATTGGAAAATTCATGTCCCTATATTTCCCAATGGCAAAGAACAAAAATAATCTTGATTATTCCCTGGCAGCTCCGTTCATTTGCCTAGACTGAGTTCAAGCATTTATTAGCAGACTATATAGCCAAAAGTATGCGCCTGCCCGGCATCTCTTTCCAAACAAAGGGTATTAAAGGGGTGGATCACCTTTAAGTTAACTTTTAGTATGTTATAGGATGCCTAATTCTAAACAACTTGTCAATAGGCCTTCATTTCTTTTGTTATAGTTTTTTTTAATTATTTACCTTCTTCTTTTGCCTCTTTCAAACTTTCAAATGAGGGTCACTGACCCCATCTTAAAAAACAAAACAAAATTGTAAGGCTACATATTTATTATTATTGCTACTTTTTATTACTCATCTTTCTATTTGGGCCCTCTCCTATTCATATTCCACTGATTTGGAGCAAAGACGTGCATTGCTGTTTCCGTTCATCTCACAGGTGTTCCATTGGGTTGAGATTAGGGTTCGGAGCAGACCAATCAAGTTCTGCCTCTCCCATCTTTGCAAACCCATTCTGTATGGACCAAACTTTGTGCATGGGGTTATTACTACCACAAAGTAGTGGAAGGCTACAGTAAATTTGAGTAGCCCTTTTCTCAGAACTATAAGCATTATCAAGTGTTTGCTCTGGATGAGCTCTCAAGGGTGACCCCTAGCTAAATTGGATTCAGGGTACCATTAAGCTGGTATTGTTTCACAAGCATGGGCACCAGTGGTTCTTATAGCTTAAAGGGATCCTGTCATCAGAAAACATGTTTTTTTCAAAACGCATCAGTTAATAGTGCTACTCCAGCAGAATTCTGCACTGAAATCCATTTCTCAAAAGAGCAAACAGATTTTTTTATATTCAATTTTGAAATCTGACATGGGGCTAGACATTTTGTCAGTTTCCCAGCTGCCCCTGGTCATGTGACTTGTGCCTGCTCTGTAGGAGAGAAATGCTTTCTGGCAGGCTGCTGTTTTTTCTTCTCCATGTAACTGAATGTAACTGAATGTGTCTCAGTGGGACATGGGTTTTTACTATTGAGTGTTGTTCTTAGATCTACCAGGCAGCTGTTATCTTGTGTTAAGGAGCTGTTATCTGGTTACCTTCCCATTGTTCTTTTGTTTGGCTGCTGGGGGGGAAAAGGGAGGGGGGTGAAATCAATCCAACTTGCAGTACAGCAGTAAAGAGTGATTGAAGTTTATCGGAGCACAAGTCACATGACTTGGGGCAGCTGGGAAATTAACAATATGTCTAGCCCCATGTCAGATTTCAAAATTGAATATAAAAAAATCTGTTTGCTCTTTTGAGAAATGGATTTCAGCGCAGAATTCTGCTGTAGCAGCACTATTAACTGATTCATTTTGAAATAAATGTTTTTTTCCATGACAGTATCCCTTTAAGCAAAACTAGTTGTAGAACATGTAAAGAGAAACTGGAGTTCTCTTTCCTTCAATAGGAAACAATTCCACCGCCGGGGACCTGGTCCTGCCTGGAGGAGCCCAAAGCTGCTTAGCTGAATAACCCTGAGCTAACTGGCTCTCCTAGAGAAACTTATAACAAGAGATAACTCACTGGATCCTGCACTTGTCTGGGGTTCCACTCTCATCTACTCCTCAGGGAGTCCCAGGCAAAAGCCCCTTAAACAGCATGGCTCCCAACATATTTATATTAGCATACTGCCACCTTATGGCTACACTAGGGAACTCTAGGAATAGGAGACAATCTCCTCTCTAACTTTGGGGACCCTTAGTGGCCAATTTTTAGTGGAATGCGATATAAAAGAACATATTTACCTTACCAGTCCCCTAGTAAACCTGTCAACTCCCCCTGATTTCCCTGGTAGTTACCCAGTTTTGGATTCCCTCCCCTGGTCTCCCATCACTATTTGTTATTCCCCCAGATTTTACAGTGTCTGAAGCCAAATTGAAAGTGTGCATGTGCAGAAGCATTCAGTGAAGTCAGCTATGATTGTGCACATGTACAGTGATGTCACATCCGGTGTATATGCTGGGTGTGCAGGCAATGCAGCTATGAATGTTGCGTTGAAAACTACAGGTGTCTCTCATTCTTTTATCAGGATGCTACAAGAACTTTCTGAGGCGTCCTCCATATTTATCAACTTATAAAAAAAGGAATTCCAATGTAAAAACCAAAGAAGTTTTTTGGCTAATGCCCCAGACCTACAGCTCGAGGTGGAGGTATCCAACCAAAGGAGAAAATCCGCAGGCACTCACAGATCCCACAAACAGGCTTGTAAAAGAACTGAGAACTTTATTTAGGCCGCAAAAATAGAAAATGACATAGCCATACGCTTTTCATGCACTTAATCATAGGCTGTCCCCCATATTCATACCAAGTTTTGGCAGAGCAAGGGGCATGGCCAGAGTATAATGGGGTATAACATTGGTGTTATTACATGGATCTGGCTCCCTGCAGGCTGAGGTTTCTCAATCTGGTATCTGTTTTGGCAAAAAACGAATTACTCGAGGGTACAACCTTAGGGCACCTGCCTAGATTCAACTAGCAGCTCAGAATCAAAGAGATTAAGTGTATATTCAAAGAAACTACACCCTATTGTTATTAATAGTAGTTGAGCCAATCAACACAATAATTTTTATGGAAGAAATATTATTAAGAAAAAAAAACATATACCGACCATCCAAACGAAAGTCTCCCTGGAAGCACAGACTCTACTTCTCATTTTCTTTTGGACCTTGACACAAGTGTGATCTCAGTTGCACAATATTTCTTCCACAATAGCTGGTGTAAGTGAGATGATGAAGAAGAGGATGCTGGCATGCATGGCATGGACAGCTAACGAATGGACACTACATTGCTACAACCAACAATGAACATTCACCAATAGCTCAATTTTATCAACATGGAAGACAAACAAAGGAACAGCTCTGAAATACTTGCCTGCAAATATCTGTCTAATACAAAGTCATTCTTAAGTTTGGCTGTTCAACTGTTCCTGACCTATATCAGTCAACATGCTTTATTATATTGCGAGAAGAAATTGCAGCATGAAACAGCCAGGGACCCAGAGTTAATAAGCAGAGATTTATGACATCAGCAGCCAGTGTCGTTGTTAAGTTTATGTTATACCAACAAGTTCATGAACCAAATCCTATTAAATTATGTCATTAAAGAAATAATAAAAAAACTCAGGTTCCATATCTAACCCCCAGGCCTTTATATGGACTGCCCCCGTTTAATATGGAAGTTCATCTTTGCAGATAAAGTGAAAATACAGTACATTGAGATGGATCATTACAGACTTTCTTGTCCTGAGCTGCTCCCCAGTGCTGGAAGTGAAAACTACAGCAGAAAAATTCTACAAAATATTTATGGGAATAAACTACAATACGCAACCTTGGCTTTATGACTCATGATTGATTCACCACGTTTATGTGTAATGAGAGAGGTTTTATCAGTGTTGGCTGAGGGTAATACTTTGATAGAAATGTCTTGTATGAAAAGGCTTTGTAGGAAAGACCCCTTGAACCCAATATTTTGTAATCATTTTTGAATATTTTGTAGGAAAGAAACTATTGAACTCAATTACTCAATTACCTAATCTTTCTCCAATGACTACTATTAGTTCCTAATATGTTTATGACTTCTGGAAGTTTTCATGAGAATTTCCTTTATTATATCCAGGGGCAGAATATGTACTCAAATATTAATAAATTATAGGATAAGATCTCTGCTTCGGGTGTGCTTGTTGGAAGCCTGGCCAGCTCCTGATGAGTGCATGGGAAGCAAGGTCTGTTGTTCACCAAATGGTTTCATGTATTAGCTGATTGTTTATTAGAGCATATAAAACTGGGGCTCCCCATTTTGTTGTCCTGTGGAGTAAACGCGGGTACTACCCAGGGCCTTTGTGCATCGCTTGGGACTTCTCTGGCAACTGAATCTGGATCTCCCAGTCGCTTGGTGCAGATGAAGATGTCTGCTTCCTTTGCTCAAATGATGATATATATCTAAAGGTGGCCATACACGGGCAGATTTAAGTTGGTCCTTCAGACAGATTCGACTGCTTATCTGCGAGTGTATAGAGTATTCTGACAGGCGTCCTTGAACAATATCTGCCCAAAAATCAGACAGATATCGATCGGGCAGGTTTGATTTTCCCTTGCGATTGAGCTAGTTGATGCAGTCTTCGTCCCGTCGGCGCCCATTGCCATTGTTGTAATCATTGCAATCATTTGGCCCTAGGGCTGAAATATTAGGCTAATATCGCCCTGCATTTGGTGGGCATATCGAATAAAGATCTGCAACCTCGTCAAATGTATATTATAGTGTATGACCTTTATTTACTGTAATAAGGTTTTGCTTAGCATACTAGGAGAGTTATTTACTAAAATCAGAATTTTTCTGATTATAATAAATTAAAAAAGTCAGACCAAATTAGAATCCATGATTTGACCTTATTTATTATTAAAAAAGCTCGATTTAAAGGTTTGGGTAAAAAAATCGCGCGAAAATCCGAATCGAACATTTTTTCCTGAGTTTTTTCCCGAATCGTTCAATTTTTTCTGGCTTTTTCCCCAAAAAGCCTGAATTTTTCGAACATTGGCCTGAAAACCCTGAAGGTCAGATTTTCAGGCGACATCGCCAAACGAGCGGATCTTTCCCCGATATGCCACTAAACTGCGTCACTATATCGGGGGAAAGTCGAGCGTTCGGCCGTATGGCCGAATGATCGAATTACGATGCGCCAAGCGGCTCCGACGGGTTGGTCGGGTAAAAATCCAACCTCCAAAAAAGACCCGTCGGAAGCCCCCATACACGGGCAGATAAGCTGTCAAATCGGTCCAAACGACCAATATCGGCAGCTTTATCTGCCCGTGTATGGCCACCTTAAGTCCAGCACAGAACACAGAAACTTCAAAAAACAATAGGGACCTCTGCCATTGACTTTTACACAACCCCGGCAGGTCTGAGATGGCGGATTTTCAGATTTGGGCTTTTTGCTGAATCAGGCTTTAATATATATAGAAAAAATTGAGTTTTAAAAAAATCCCAGAAAAATATGAGTTTTGCCCCAAAAAGCCCGACCAGAGTTTATTAAATAACCCCCTAGGTGAGGTGTGTAAATTATTTCCGAGAGACGTATAGAACAATAATCAAAACAATATGTCACACTAAATTATAACACACACTGGCTACCATTATATAGACAGCACTAATGGTTCTTACAGTAAGTCCATAAATATTTGGACAGACAACTTTTTTTTTCTAATTTTGGTTCTGTACATTACCACGATAAATTTTAAATGGAACAACTTAGAATCAGTTGAATTGCAGACTTTCAGCTTTAATTCAGTGGTTTGAACAAAAAAGATTGCATAAAAATGTGAGGAACTAAAGTCTTTTTTAACACAATCACTTCATTTCAGGGGCTCAAAGTATTTGGACAAATTAAAAAACTGAAAATAAAATGTTCATTTCTAATACTTGGTTGAAAACCCTTTGCTGGCAATGACAGCCTGAAGTCTTGAACTCATGGACATCACCAGATTCTGGGTTTCCTCCTTTTTAATGCTCTGCCAGGCCTTTACTGCAGCGGCTTTCAGTTGCTGTTTGTTTGTATGTATGTGTGTATAACTTTATTTGTAAATCGCTGTTGAAGAGCCACATCGCTGTGGGCCTTTCTGTCCGAAGTTTAGTCTTCAACAAGTGAAATGCAGCTCAATTGGGTTCAGGTCAGGTGACTGACTTGGTCATTCAAGAATATTCCACTTCTTTGCTTTAATAAACTCCTGGGTTGCTTTGGCTGTATGTTTTGGGTCATTATGAAACGCCTCCCAATCAATTTGACTGCATTTAGCTGGATTTGAGCAGACAGTGTCTCTGAACACCTCAGAATTCATTCTTGTGCTTCTGTCCTGTGTCACATGATGGATAAACACTAGTGTCCCAGTGCCACTGGCAGCCATGCACGCCCAAGCCATCACACTGCCATGTTTTATACATGATGTGCTATGCTTTGGATCATGAGCTGTTCCACGCCTTCTCCATACTTTTTTCTTGCCATCATTCTGGTAGAGGTTGATCTTGGTTTCATCTGTCCACAGAATGTTTTTCCAGAACTGTGCTGGCTTTTTTAGATGTTTTTTTTTTTTTAGCAAAGTCCAATCTAGTCTTTCTATTCTTGATGCTTATAAGTGGCTTGCACCTTGCAGTGCCCCCTCTGTATTTACTTTCATGCAGTATTCTCTTTATGGTAGACTTGGATATGAATACACCTGCCTCCTGGAGAGTGTTGTTCACTTGTTTGGCTCTTGTGAAGGGGTTTCTCTTCACCATGGAAATGATTCTGCGATCATCCACCACTGTTGTCTTCCATGGACATCCAGTGCTTTCTCTCTTTCTCAGGATGTAACAAACTGTAGATTTGCCACTCCTAATATTGTAGCAAATTCTCTGATGGGTTTTTTCCTGTTTTTGCAGCTTAAGGATGGCTTGTTTCGCCTGAATGGAGAGCTCCTTTGACTGCATGTTCTCTGTTCACAGCAAAATCTTCCACATACCCCCACCCCTCAAATCAACTCCAGGGCTTTTTTCTGCTCCATTCATAATGACATAATGAAGGAATTGCCCACACCTGCCCATGAAATAACCTTTGAGTCAATGGTCCAATTACTTTTGAGCCCCTGAAATGAAGTGATTGTGTTAAAAAAAGGCTTTAGTTCCTCACATTTTTATGCAATCTTTTTGTTCAACCCACCGAAATAAAGCTGAAAGTCTGCAGTTCAACTGCAGATTTTTTTTCATTTAAAATTCATTGTGGTAATGTACAGAACCAAAATTAGAAAAAGGTTGTCTCTGTGCAAATATTTATAGAACTAACTGTACATTCCTATCCACAGCAAACGCTTTCCAAACATTTGAAAGTTCAGTGTAAGGTTACGGTAGCAGTTTAATTTCACTCCTGTATATTTCTCTTCTTGAGGTTTAGTATATAATACACTACACTGCCCCAATCATAACATCTGGGAAAAGCCATGACCCCCGTGCATTTGTGCTCAGTTGTTGCTGCAAAACCTTCAGTAACATGTAGACATGTCATTTGGAACATTCTTATCAGATAGGGAAGACATAGGGTTCAGACCCACAAAACTGGCATGAACCCAAGAATTTATTTGTATAGAGGGGTCAGAGTGTGTCCTCTACATACCCCATATGTAATAAAAGGCACTACATTTGCCCAGAAGCAGTATCCCATAGCAACCAACAAGATGTTTGCTTTTAAACAGGTGCATAGTTAAAGATTGTTGCTGATTGCTATGAGTTACTGCTCCTGGGAAAGTATTCTTCCTTTTAATTCATAAACCAGCATCTACAACCTTCTCCAGTTAAGCTTCCTCAGAAACTTATGCCAGGATAGTTTTGGTTACTGGGTTTAAGTGGGCATCCCTGACCTACTTCACGTACAATGTCTTGGAGATATTAATGAACTTTATGAAGGTAGAGCCACAAAAACCTTCTCCAGTTGAGCATCCTCAGAAACATATGCCATGGAAGTTACGGTTACTGGCTTGAAGTAGGCATCCACGACCTTTTTCATGTAGAATGTCTTGGAGATATTAATGGACTTGATGGAGGTAGAGCCAGTAGAACCTTCTCCAGTTGAGCATCCTCAGAAACATATGCCATGGAAGTTACGATTACTGGCTTGAAGTAGGCATCACTGACCTATTTCATGTAGAATGTCTTGGAGATATTAATGGACTTGATGGAGGTAGAGCCAGTAGAACCTTCTCCAGTTGAGCATCCTCAGAAACATATGCCATGGAAGTTACGATTACTGGCTTGAAGTAGGCATCACTGACCTATTTCATGTAGAATGTCTTGGAGATATTAATGGACTTGATGGAGGTAGAGCCAGTAGAACCTTCTCCAGTTGAGCATCCTCAGAAACATATGCCATGGAAGTTACGATTACTGGCTTGAAGTAGGCATCCCCGACCTATTTCACGTAGAATGTCTTGGAGATATTAATGGACTTGATGGAGGTAGAGCCAGTAGAACAGGGGTCACAAGACCACCAGAAGAAAGAAGACCTGGAGATCGAGGCAAATGTTCTATAAACCCTAAAAGAGCTGCTGCCAGAAACTCAGTGAACCCCTAGAGTCCAATACAGAAACAATATCCAGATTTCCCCAGTATCCAGGCCCATTATTTCCCAATTTAGCAGTACAGTAATTCCCTGGATGCCTGCAACATTCCAGATCTTCTCAACCACCTCAGAGGGTTACTATGAGTAACCCCCGTACTTGAGTTCAGAAACTTCTTTTGAAAATGTATATGTAAAATCAGATTGGGTACTCACATTCCACATGGACGCACCTTAAAATGAAAGATTAAAGTTACACTGAAATATTTTCATTATTATACAGTATGCTGCTGTATATAGCATAAGTTGTATAGCATTTATTATCTGTAATCGAGGTGGTACTGAAGGGTCCTGGCTATAAATCAGTGCATATAAAACATTTTGTGATCCATGTTCTACTAAAAACCATCTTCTTCCCTATCTCCCATGGTCATTTATGAGTATATACAGTGAAAGCACTCTATACTATATGTACAGGTATGGGACCTGTTATTGAGAATGCTCGGGACCTGGGGTTTTCCGGATAAGGGTTCTTTCCGTAATTTGGATCTGCATAGCATAAGTCTACTAAAAGAAATCATTTAAACATTAAACCCAATAGGATTGTTTTGGCTCCAGTAAGGATTAATTAAATCTTAGTTGGGATCAAGTACAAGGTTCTGTTTTATTATTACAGAGAAAAAGGAAATTATTTCTACGGAAGATGGCCTTCCCATAACTCTGAGCTTTCAGAATAACGCATCCTATATATTATATTATATATTATTATTGCTATATTATATGTATATCTGTAATCTGCCAGTGAACTCCTTCAAGTAACAATTTGTTAAAGAGACACAGTTGCTTGACTGTTGGCTGCCAATAAGGAACAGATAAACTGCGGCGCTGTAAATCCTATGGAATGATAAAAGCTCTGTTCTCCGTGGTGGCTAGTGGGAACATCTCCTGCATACATATCAAAGTAAATAATCAGAGAAATGGATGAGG
The DNA here is from genome assembly GCF_017654675.1 of Xenopus laevis. Lineage (NCBI taxonomy): Eukaryota > Metazoa > Chordata > Amphibia > Anura > Pipidae > Xenopus > Xenopus laevis. Next base: position 166,770,142 of record NC_054373.1, read on the forward strand.
GGTACTTAACAAAACATTAAAATAAAATGACTGCATCTTTCGAATGTCACCTTCTAAGCCACGTATGATGTAGCTGGCAGCAGTTGCTGGCACAGAGAGGGAAAGCCACAATAACTTATATACACTCGCTGCCTAAATAACATATATACAGTCACTGCCACAATAACTTATATACAGTCGCTGCCACAATAACTTATATACACTCGCTGCCACAACTTATATACACTCGCTGCCACAATAACTTATATACAGTCGCTGCCACAATAACTTATATACACTCGCTGCCACAATAACTTATATACACTCACTGCCACAATAACTCATACACAGTCGCTGCCACAATAACTTATACACACTCGCTGCCACAATAACTTATATACAGTCGCTGCCACAATAACTTATATACAGTCGCTGCCACAATAACTTATATACAGTCGCTGCCACAATAACTTATATACAGTCGCTGCCACAATAACTTATATACAGTCGCTGCCACAATAACTTATATACACTCGCTGCCACAATAACTTATATACAGTCGCTGCCACAATAACTTATATACACTCGCTGCCACAATAACTTATATACACTCACTGCCACAATAACTTATATACACTCACTGCCACAATAACTTATACACACTCGCTGCCACAATAACTTATATACAGTCGCTGCCACAATAACTTATATACACTCGCTGCCACAATAACTTATATACAGTCGCTGCCACAATAACTTATATACAGTCGCTGCCACAATAACTTATACACACTCGCTGCCACAATAACTTATATACAGTCGCTGCCACAATAACTTATATACAGTCGCTGCCACAATAACTTATATACACTCGCTGCCACAATAACTTATATACACTCGCTGCCACAATAACTTATATACACTCGCTGCCACAATAACTTATATACAGTCACTGCCACAATAACTTATATACACTCACTGCCACAATAACTTATATACAGTCGCTGCCACAATAACTTATATACAGTCGCTGCCACAATAACTTATATACAGTCGCTGCCACAATAACTTATATACAGTCGCTGCCACAATAACTTATATACAGTCGCTGCCACAATAACTTATATACAGTCGCTGCCACAATAACTTATATACAGTCGCTGCCACAATAACTTATATACAGTCGCTGCCACAATAACTTATATACAGTCGCTGCCACAATAACTTATATACAGTCGCTGCCACAATAACTTATATACAGTCGCTGCCACAATAACTTATATACAGTCGCTGACACAATAACTTATATACAGTCGCTGACACAATAACTTATATACAGTCGCTGACACAATAACTTATACACACTCGCTGCCACAATAACTTATATACACTCGCTGCCACAATAACTTATATACACTCGCTGCCACAATAACTTATATACACTCGCTGCCTGAATAACATATATACAGTCGCTGCCACAATGACTTATATACAGTCGCTGCCACAATAACTTATATACACTCGCTGCCTAAATAACTTATATACAGTCGCTGCCACAATAACTTATATACAGTCGCTGCCACAATAACTTATACACACTCGCTGCCACAATAACTTATATACACAATAACATATACACAATAACTTATATACACAATAACTTATATACAGTCGCTTCCACAATAACTTATATACACAATAACTTATATACACAATAACTTATATACACAATAACTTATATACACAATAACGTATATACACTCGCTGCCACAATAACTTATATACACAATAACATATACACAATAACTTATATACACAATAACTTATATACAGTCGCTTCCACAATAACTTATATACACAATAACTTATACACACTCGCTGCCACAATAACTTATATACACTCACTGCCACAATAACTTATATAGAAATGCATTAAAGTCAATCTGCGTTTTTTCTTATGGCGATATAAGAAAATCAATAAGATATTAATTTAATATATTAAATTCAATGGGCTTTTGTTTTCTTATGGGCTTTTTTTCTTGACAATTTTTTCTGAGGCGAATTTTTGCAGCAGTTTCACCAAAAAAATTTGGCGAAATGCAGAATTTTGCTGTGAATCCATGGCTGGCAAATAAATTTGCTTATCACTAGGGAGCAACAGATGCAGGACGGACAATAACGTCATTCTTTACCCTGACCATGTAATTCTTCCCTGGTGCAATCAATGGACTCACAGTAGTAAATCTAAATTCACCTCCTCCAGTCAAACGATTTTCCCTTGGTGCAACTAACTGAGCCATGCTGTCTAGTACTCAGGGCTGCAGAAGGTGGTATTTAAGGGTTGTTTAACCCTTAAAGGAGAATGCAAGCTCCAATTCATGGGGGTGCCAAATGTTAGGGCACCCCAAGGATTGTAATAACTTAGCTTATATCCCAGGCCAGTGCTCCTGTTAGCGAGTTAGTGCTCATCTTCTGTTTTTGCGCCGATGTGCAGTAGATTTTTGTTTAATTCATCTAAAAAAGCCAGCTTTTTTGTTCTACTGTGCATGTGTCGGCTGCTGGATTTTGAAGCAAGAAGAAGGGAGGAAGAAGAGTGCTTGCTCACAAGTGTCCCGGGCCTGTGTAGTTTTCTGCTAACAGGAGCACTGGACCAGCAAGTCAGGTAAGTCATTATAATCCTTATGGCAATGATTCCCAACAAGTGGCTCAGGGGCAACATGTTACTCACCAACCCCTTGGATGTTGCTCCCAGTGGCCTCAAAGCAGGAGCTTATTTTTGAATTCCAGGCTTGGAGGCAAGTTTTAGTTGTATAAAAACCAGGTGTACTGTCAAACAGAGCCTCCTATTGGCTACCACTCCACATAGGAGGTACCAAATAGCCAGTCACAGCCCTTATTTGACATGCCCCGGGATTTATTCTTGCTTGCGTTGCTGTGTAGATGGCTTCATTTCTGGAACATCAATGAGGGCGGTTTTAAAAAACTAAATAAGTGTCCACTTAGAATGCAGTAGATTCCCATTAGAACCCTGAAACCACCACAATGATCAGGGTTCTCTAATATCCATTAATGCACTTCACAGCAGACCAGCTCAGTCAAATATCCACCACTTCCTCGTGCCTTTTGATACATATACTGTACATCCCATCTGAATTTGATAAATAAGGTAGAGCGGTGAAATATAATGTTTTTGACCCCAAAGCTGGCACTCATAGCTGGGATATTTTATTAAGAATCAGTAACGTAAGTGCAGGGCCCAGGTGCACGCCATACAATCAGGCCCCCCCCACTTGAACAGAGCTTTTTGGCAGATTTTCATTTGCGTGAACCACTGGTGAGCCTAAGGGGGTGCGGGCCTTCGTGCGATCGCACCCCCTACACCCTCAGTAGTTCCCCCACTGTTAAGAATTAGCCTTGTACAAATACAGCATTGCCATATAATATTTTTCAAATATGATTACAGCGCTGCAAAATATGTTGGCGCTCTATAAATACATGTTAATAACAATATTAAGGTGAGCAGCCAACTGGAATATACATATAGGATCTATTATCCGGAAACCTGTTATCCAGATGGTTCCAATACAACAGCACCCTGCACTTGACAGCAATGAATCTGCATGAATCCATGTCCTATTGGGCTTCCTTTATAATGCTTAAAAGTTTTTTAGTGGATTTTAGGAACGGGTATCCAAATTAGGGAAAGACCCTTTATATGGAGGTACAGTAGCACTATAGCTCAGATTCCAATTTTTAGCAGATATTTTTGTTTCCCTTTGAACATATAAAAAAGTACAGAGCTGTACATACATCCGAGGTTCCCCCCAACACTACCCTTCATAAAGGTAAATTCATATGCTTATAAATATTTTAGCAGAGTTCTGCCGAATGGATTTATAATAAAGATGTATTATAAACCACTGTATTGAGAATGCTTCATTATCCTATATTATTCCTGTAGAATTGTGCTTACTACGGGGGAATATCTAAGAGAAACCCCTGGGAGTTCCCCTTGTAATCTTGCAATTTATGGCAAATCTCCGCTGATGTAAGACCATGCCCCGTCCACTTCTTGCTCCTTGATAGGAGTCTGTAACACAATAAGATGGCTATGGGAGGAATTAAGGAAGATTGTGGCCAGCCAGGTGGAGAGAGAATGGGAATTACTGTTTAACAGTCCTTTAATTGGCTGTTGTTCTCCACCTCCAGCCTTCCAGCTAGCTTTTGGCGGTCCCATGTCCTTGCAGCCTAGAAACATCATTATCGCCTCTCACAGTCCTCCTATTGTGTTATAATCCCACTGAAAGTGGTCAGAATGGGTGTGCCCTAGCAGTACAGCGGTGTGGTCAGCTAGGTTTTCTCCTTACCTACCCAGGGAAATACCATAAAACTGTCAGAATATTCTCAAGCTCCTAACATGCCAGGGATGCTGGGAAATGTAGTTCAATAATGGCTGGGGCAGGCCAGGTTAGATAAACCTGCTGATACAGCTGCATGACGATCTGCTATTACAGGGGTCCTCAACCTTTTTTACCTGTGAGCCACATTCAAATGTAAAAAGAGTTTGGGAGCACAAGAATGAAGAAGTTTCTGGGATGCCAAATAAAGGATATGGTTGGCTATTTGGTAGCCCCTATGTGGACTTGCAGAGTAAAAGGAGACTCTGTTTGGCAGTACACCTGGTTTTTATACAACCCGAACTTACCTCCAAGCCTGGAATTCAAAAATAAGCACCTGCTTTGAGACCACTGGGAGCAACATCCAAGGGGTTGGTGAGTAACATGTTGTTCATGAGCCACTGGTTGGGAATCACTGCGCTATTACATACAATTCTTTGAAGCAAGATCATTGCTGAATCAGTTCCATGAAGCAAGATCTAATACTCCTAATACTCCTAATACCCCTGATAAAGAGAGTATCAGTCACTTGACAGACGTTATGGCGGCTGGCAGGAAGGTGGGGAGGCACAGGGAATACCAAGAGCACAGTGCTGGATATGGAATGTGCTGGATATGGAATGTTCAGGTAAGGGAATGCTGAGATTGCTGAGAGTGATTGGCAAATTTGAGCCAATTTTCCAAAAACAGCGAAAATTTGGAGTCTGTGGGCAACAAATTTTTTTGCCCATTGGAGTCTATGGGTGTCATTTTCGAGGCAAAATTGGCAAAAAAAATTGTGTTCATCACTAGGATCCAAAGAACAAAGATAGAAGCTTTAACTGCAGTAGATTGTAGAGTCTATGGTTCTAACTCTCCAGTGTCATGGCCACAGAGCCCAAGTTTTTGGGGTCTTTTTTTTTATTGGGGAAAAAGACGCTGATTAGAAATACGAGGGGTTGTGCTCATGGCTGGGACTTAAAGGGAAAGTTTGCCTTATACAGATGGAGATGTTGATATTCTGCGACGGGGTTCCAATTGGGGGGAGGGGGACACTAAGGACTAGAAAAAGAGATGGAATTCCAAACGGTAGAACAAACAGCTAAATACTCCCATTCCCCACAAGAATAAGAAAATAAAGGCAATCAACACATTCTCAAGTATTTCTTTTATAAAGTCTGGAAGCAGAGAATCGATCTGAGAGCAGAGATTGCAACCGGGGAAGGAGAACAGCAGTAGAAAAGATTAGTAAGAGTAAAATTGTGCACCAGAGGGGGGTGTGTATCTGCTACACTCAGTTGGTCACCTTAGTGCAGGAGAGAGATATATGTATCCAGAGAGGCAAAAAAAAGATGACCAACTTGTGTTCCCTTACCTGTAGCTGAACTACAACCTCCAGCAACAGCAGCAGAGGGTGGCAGGAGATGCAGGGAGTTGTAGTTCACACTAGTGTGATTGTGGTGAGGGTGGCAGGAGATGCAGGGGGTTGTAGTTCACACTAGTAGGGTGGGGAGGGTGGCAGGAGATGCAGGGAGTTGTAGTTCATACTAGTGGGATTAGGAGGGTGGCAGGAGATGCAAGGAGTTGTAGTTCATACTAGTGGGATGAGGAGGGTGGCAGGAGATGCAGGGAGTTGTAGTTCATACTAGTGGGATTAGGAGGGTGGCAGGAGATGCAAGGAGTTGTAGTTCATACAAGTGGGATGAGGAGGGTGGCAGGAGATGCAGGGAGTTGTAGTTCATACTAGTGGGATTAGGAGGGTGGCAGGAGATGCAGGGAGTTGTAGTTCATACTAGTGGGATTAGGAGGGTGGCAGGAGATGCAGGGAGTTGTAGTTCATACTAGTGGGATGAGGAGGGTGGCAGGAGATGCAGGGAGTTGTAGTTCATACTAGTGGGATTAGGAGGGTGGCAGGAGATGCAAGGAGTTGTAGTTCATACTAGTGGGATGAGGAGGGTGGCAGGAGATGCAGGGAGTTGTAGTTCATACTAGTGGGATGGAAAGGGTGACAGGTTGGCATTTGTGACTATATAAATGGGGTTGGATTGTGATACAGATCTGTGGGTCTATCTCTATAGTAAAGTTAGTTTCTGATGAAATCTGAGCAGGATTCATTATCACAGTGTTATGTAGAAAGTTGGCGCAGCGCCTACAATACAGTTAATATATCGCCCCCCGACATAACATCAGCCCATGTGTCTGTGGACTCACCCAGTGTCCGGATCCGGCAACCGCAATAGAGTCCGGCTGTAAATTCATTCCCAGCGGAGCGCAGATCCCGGGAGCGAATCGCCCTCATTCAGGCAACTTTTCCCTCTCCGGGTGAGGCTGCCACATCTCTCCGCTGTCGCTCCATGAGTCCGACACAATCTCAGCGCTGCGCCCAGACGCATCCAAGCCCGGCGCCCAGTGGCAGAGGAAGGAGAGCGCAGGGGCTACAGACAGAAGAAGCGCAGGGGCTACAGACAGAAGCGCAGGGGCTACAGACAGAAGCGCAGTGAGGAGTCCGGGGAGCACTGACCAAGCTTCATTGTCACACAGCGCACGCACACGCGACTCCTCTCGCCTCCCGGCGCAGCTCCGACCCACAACAACAAAAGCTCACCTGTGTCTCCCGCCTCGGGACCTGCCCCTCTGCTCACGTGTCTGTCTGTCCCTCTGCCGGTGTTTGGGGAGCTCCTGGGAAACGCCATTCATTGTGCAGTAAAGCGACGAAACGGGCACTGCCGCAGCGATCTCAGGACTCCGGTGTGAAATCGGCTGCTTCTATAAAGGGCTTTCCACCCTGATAATATATTATGGCATTCTACACAATCATTAAACATTTGCAAAGATTTTTAAAAAAATATATTTTATTGGAATTGAATTCAGTAACTGTCAGGCTGGCGAGCTTCTGCACTGCTGCTTCTGACTCCTGACACTACTTTGGCCAAAGTCAGCTGATTAACAGACCGGGAGGAGAACTGACTTGGTTTCAAGAGTCGCACACAGTGATCAGGAGGGGATTGGGTTTAGTGATGGGAGAATCTGACTTGTTTCCCAAAAAATTACAACATGGCAAAAATGAGCAAAAATGTATTGAAGTCTGCGGGCAACATTGAGTAGCCACAGAATAACCACAAGGCAGTTGGGATTTAGGCAGATGGCTCACAGCTAGGGTTGCCACCTGGCCGGTAAAAATGATGGTTGATCCCAATGTTATTAATAGGGAAAAAAGAAAAATATGTAGAAAGGCCGGTATTTTTTTCCAGAAAAGGTGGCAACCTTACTCACAGGTGCCGTACAGAGAGAGTTAAGAGTTCCCCACTGGATTTAGCCTCAAGTGTGTGGTGGCAACAAGCTTGAGGAATAGTAATTGTGTGTGTTCTTTCCCTTGGATATCAGTATAGACCTGTGGTCCCCAACCAGTAGCCCGTGAGCAATGGCCTCAAAGCAGGAGCTTATTTTTTAATTCCTGGCTTGGAGGCAAGTTTTGGTTGCATAAAAACCAGGGGTACTTCCAAACAAAGTCTCCTGTAGGCTGCCAGACCACATAGGGGCTAGGGATGTAGCGAACTGCCGATTTGGTGTTCGCGAACGCCGTTCGCGAACACCGGCAAAAAATGCGAACGTTCGCGGACAGTTCGCGAACTTCAGACACCCGCTAAAATCGTTCGATTCGAACGATCGAAGGATTTTAATCATTCGATCGAAGGATTTTCATTCGAATCGAACGATCGAAGCCATTCGATCGAATGCTTTTCATTCGATCGAATGCTTACAATCGTTCGAACGAATGGAAATCGTTCGATTTTTAGCGGTCGAAGGAATTCGAATGGTCGAATGGTCGAACGACTTGTATTCGAATCGAACGCGAACTCAAAATTCGAACGTTCCCAAACGTTCGCGAACATTCGGCGGACGCGAACGGTAGAGAGCAAATAGGCACTCCAAAAAGCTCAGCTTTCATGTGTATCTAGGAAAGAAAATAGGATTCCACCTAACTGGCCTTGAGGCTTAACCCTCCTCCTGCTCCCACCCACTGCTCCAAGCCACAAGGTGGGTCAGTCCCACAGCTATAGAGTATAAGACCTTTCTGATATACAGTATACATGTTTACCTCTCTCTCTCCCGTTGCTAGTGTAATGGACAATGGACTACAGTCTAGGCTAGAATAAGTGTCCTCACATTGTTCCCAGCACCCTAAGGCTTCTGTACCACTATACTGTGGGTTTTTGCTCTGTAAGAAGCTCAGCACTGAAGCTCATGGGGCTTGTGTGGAGCTTTTCCAGGCTGCACTGCTATAAGGGGCATCACAAATATGTTCCTGCCAATCTGGAGAGCATTGTGTGGACCAAGGAACATATAAAGCATAGTCTATGCTCTAAAAATTAAGATTACAGCTATTTCCAGGTACTATGCCGTGAATTTGCCCATCCATTGAACTGGTGCCATTGGAGTAAACTTTCCCAGTGACCATTCAGTTCAGTTTACTGTCAATTGGCCATTACCCATAGCCATAACCCATAGCCATAACCTATAGCCATAACCCATAGCCATAGCCCATAGCCATAACCTATAGCCATAACCCATAGCCATGACCTAAAGCCCATAACCATAACCCATAGCCATAACCTATAGCCATAACCCATAGCCATAACCTATAGCCATAACTCATAGCCATAACCCATAGCCATAAACTATAGCCATAACCTATAGCCATAACCCATAGCCATAACCTATAGCCATAACCCATAGCAAGCTAATTAATAGTTACCTTATGCTGGGCCAGTGAACCATAGAGCAAGTTCTTATAGGAAGTGTATGGGGATGAATATGGGGATACAGTCTGAATGTTATTTTGGATGAGATTTGGGGTATCTGCTTATTCTATTAAAGGGGTTGTTCATCTTTAAATTACATTTTAGTTTGATGTAGAGAGTGATATTCTGAGACAATTTGCATTTGGTTTTAATTTCTTTATGTTTTTTCAGTTATTTAGCTTTTTTTTCAGAAGCTCTACAGCTTGAAATATTCACAGCTATCTGGTTGCTGGTGTCTTGTTTACCTTAGCAACCTGGCAATTGTTTTAATGAAAGACTTGAATATAAATAGGAGAGGGACCGATTAGAAAGTAATTAAAAGTAACAATAGCCATACAATTGCAAGCTCACAGAGCAATCGTTTTTTGGCTTTCCGGGTCAGTGACCCCCATTTGAAAGGGGTCAGATCTGTACACTTCAAGTAGACACTTGAAAGGGCATTGGCTGATCCAAGATACCAGAAATGGCTTAGGCACTTGGAATTAGAAGAGAATTTGGAGCCAAGTCATTCACTGACAATGTTGCAGGAAGCACAGGAGTGAGGATCAGATAGTGACTAATGGCAGAAGCCCAATAAATGCTAATCGCATTGTTCTTGATCCCATAGATTACTTGCCAGATACTTCCCATGTTACTACCTACCCCCAGTGATTGAATAAACTCAAGTGTGTTTCTGATACTATTTTGAAATATTCATATTTTAAAAGACAAAAGCTAAAGCCTACATTAAAGTAAATAGACATATTTACAGTATATCATATATAAATGCCTTTGTCAATAGCTTTAAAGTGCATGTGATCCTCCCACGTGTCTTGTGAGACACTCACTGTATTCCGGAATATATAGTGGATAATGTACCCCCTACTGTAATTTATAAAGATATTATAAGTCACCGAGGAGTTATGTCACCATATAATACATAACAGGTGACCATATATATTCAGGTCACATAACTCCGAGGTGACTTCTGATATCTTTATACATTTCTAGTAGGGGGTACATTATGCATTATAATCTACTTTTTGTGGGGGGGGGGTCGGCGTCCAAATTTTGGTCGTTTTGGGCGCGCCATCGTCTGTTTCAGACATGCGGCATTAAATTCGGACGCGCTGCGTCAAATTCCGACGCGATGTGTCAAAATTCGGTGGCCTGGGGGCCCCTGTTATAAACGGCACGTTCTGACGTCAGAACGTGCCGTTTATAAGGATATAATTTGCAGTCTGGTCCCATAGGGAAATGACCAGACTGTAGATTATATATTTATATACAATCCCTTCTATGCTGCTGTATTTTGATTTATCTTTTTCAAGAAAGAATGTAGAAACAGACATATTAGTTTGAGATCAACAAATGATTGTAGGGCTCACATATGACAGGGGGTTAAAATCAGCTGGATCAAATCTCCATGTTTTTTCTTCCCCACAATGCACCTTGCCTCCGCTTTTGGCAATCCACCCCAAATACCTTCTCCAAGCTCCCCCCCCTTCTGCTCAACTCATGAAATTCACCCTTGATAGGGATCCTGTTGGGATAACTCCACCCCCTTTGTGACATTTCAGCCCCTTATACCACAGACCCGCCCCTTATGGACAAGCCCCGGCCCTCATGGACCAGCCCCGCCTGTAATGTATTGGCCAAATGTTGGCAACCTTAGTGCCCATTAGCACTCATAACATTCTATTGCCCTGTTTGCAGAAACTCATTTTATAATCAAACTTTTACATTTTCAAACTTTTTTAAAGGGGTGGTTCACCTTTAAGTTAACTTTTAGTAAAGCCAGTTCTAAGCAACTTTTCAATCGGTCTTGAATTTTTAATTTTAATAGTTTTTGCCTTATTATTCTGACTCTTTCCAGCTTTCAAATGGGGGTCACTGATACCATCTAAAAGCAAAATCTCTGTAAGGCTACAAATGTATTGTTATTGCTACTTTTTATTACCTATCTGTCTATTCAGGCCTCTCCTATTCATATTCCAGTCTCTTATTCAAATCAATGCATGGTTGCTAGGGTAATTTGGATCCTAGTAACCAGATTACTGAAATTACAAACTGGAGAGCTGCTGAATAAAAAGCTAAATAACTCAAAAACCACAAACATTAAAAAATTAAAACCAATTGCAAAATTGTCTCAGAATATCACTCTCTGTGTATATTAAAAGTTATTTTAAAGGTGAACAACCCCTTTAATTTGTGGAGGAGTTTGTGTGAGTTTCTTAACCATGGGTCCTTCCTGGGTCCTGTATCCTATTCATTGGGTATGTGTAAGTATGTGTGTGTGTGTATGTGTGTGTGAGTGTGTGTGTGAGTGTGTGAGTGAGTGAGAGTGTGTGTGTGAGTGTGTGTGAGTGTCTGTGTGAGTGAGTGTGTGTATGTGAGTGTGTATGTGTGAGTGTGTGTGAGTGAGTGTGTGAGTGAGTGGGGGGGTGTGAGTGACTGTGAGTGAGAGTATATGAGTGAGTGTGTGAGTGTGTGTGAGTGTCTGTGTGTGAGTGAGTGTGTGTGAGTGTGTGTGTGTCTGTGTGTGAGTGAGTGTGTGTGAGTGTGTGTGAGTATGTGTGTGAGTGTGTGTGGGTGTGTGAGTGTGTGAGTGAGTGTGTGAGTGTGTGTATGTATGTGAGTGTGCTTATATGTGTGAGTGAGTATGTGAGTGTGAGTGTGTGTATGTGTGAGTGAGTGTGTGAGTGTGTGTGTGTGAGTGTCTGTGTGAGTGAGTGTGTGTATGTGAGTGTGTATGTGTGAGTGAGTGTGTGAGTGTGTGTGTGACTGTGAGTGAGAGTGTATGAGTGAGTGTGTGTGAGTGTGTGTGAGTGTCTGTGTGTGAGTGTGTGTGAGTGAGTGTGAGAGTGTGTGAGTGAGTATGTGTGAGTGTGTGTGTGAGTGTGTGAGTGTGTGTGAGTGAGTGTGAGAGTGTGTGAGTGAGTATGTGTGAGTGTGTGAGTGTGTGTGAGTGAGTGTGTGTGAGTGAGTGTGTGTGAGTGTCTGCATTGCAGTAGAGAGTGATGTCTGAAAAACTTTTTATTTTCCATAATTTTGTTTATAAACGATTTGTGTTGCTCCATTAAATGTAATCACAGCCTAATACAAATCAAATAACCTGTATAAAACCATCAATCGCTGGCTCTAAAGCTGAACTCCAATAGTTTGTTTTCTTTATCAACATTCCTTCATCTCTGATAGCAGAACCTTTGTTATTCATAATCTGATCCGACTAGAAGTGCCGGCGCTTGTGCAGGGCAGAACATTGATATATTTTGGTGCAGTATTATTCTCACCATGAGAATCACGTTCACTTTATTCACAAAACACTTTTTGTATTATCTTAATTTGCAAGGGATTTGAAGTCATTTTCCCTATTCACAACTCTCATAATGATATATCATTTGATTTATCCTGTTTTTATTCGAACGCATTCATTTTGTTACTAATCTTGCCTTTTCTACTTAGCAAAGGAGTTCACTGTTTGTCTTTTTCTGCATCATTCAGTCTCTGTAAGATATTTCCTGTGGTTTTTTTGTAGAGAACTGTTGATTCTTATGTTTAAAGCCAATGCTTTTATGGGGAAAGTGCTGCCACTTGCTGGCAAGATCATTTGTCTGGGGAAAGAGGGGGGGGGGGTGCTTGCAACGATGAAATCTTTCCTTGCCTCCATTCTGTTTGAATATTCAGAAGTGGTAAAAATTTTGAACCCCTTCCCCTTGGTTCCAAGGCCTGTGGCAAATGGCTTTTATTTTCTGTTTTGAGCCATCAATAGATGGCTAGTTAAATGAGAACTAAACTCTAAATATAAATGTGGCTAAAAATGTCATATTTTATATACTGAACTTATTGCACCAGCCTAAAGTGTCAGCTTGTCAATAGCAGCAATGATCCAGGACTTCAAACTTGTCACAGGGGGTCACCATCTTGGAAAGTGTCTGTGACACTCACATGCTCAGTGGGCTCTGAGCAGCTGTTGAGAAGCTAAGCTTAGGGCTCGTCACTAATTATCCAGCAGAAAATGAGGTTGGCCTGTAATATAAGCTGATGCTACAGGGCTGATTATTAAATTCTGATGCTAATTGCACTGGTTTCTGTGCTGCCATGTAGTAATTATCTGTATTAATTACTAATCAGCCTTATATTGTGACATTTCTATTCTATATGTACTGTATATTGTGAGTGGGTCCCTAAGCTCAGTAAGTGACAGCAGCACAGAGCATGTGCAGTGAATCAGCAGAAAAGAAGATGGGGAGCTACTGGGGCATCTTTGGAGACACAGATCTTTACTGCTAAAGGGCTGTGGTTGCCTTGGGCTGGTACAGAAGCACAAAACATAATGTACAACATTTCTAGCTACTTCTTTAGTTAAGCTTTAGTTCTCCTTTAACAGTTCTGTACTTTTAGGGCAATGGCACCCCAGGAGATTAATCGCCAGCGATAGAGTGACTAATCTCCTGTAAAAGCTTTCCCGCTGGCATTAATGAAAATTACTGTTGGTAAATCCCATGTATCACTTCAGTCTCCCAAAAGTTTCCTCTTGAGGCAGAAGATGGTAACAGGGAACTCCGCTGCCTGCGCTGCATTTTAGGGTCAGGTTTTTTTTCAGGGGCAGCTTTTTGACTAATAAACAGTGCGGGGGAGGGAAAGGGGAAGGGGCCATGGCAAACAGTTAAAGGGGCTTTTGTTACTAGGGGGAGGATTTAGTTCTCCTTTAACGTTGGGAGTAGGGATGCACCAAATACACTATTTTTGGATCCAAATCCACCCCCTGAATCTTTTGTGAAAGATTCCGCCGAATACCGAACCAAATCCGAACCCTAATTTGCATATGGAAATCAGTGAGGGGGAGGGAAAAAGAGAGCCGCGCACTACACGCGCGGCTAAAAAGATTTTTACTGCCTTGTTTTGTGACGAAAAGTCGCATGATTTTAAGAATTTGGATTTCGGTTCGGACAGGCACAAGGATTCGCTGAATACTGCTGGAAAATGGCGGAATCCTGGCGGAATACCGAACTGATTCGTGGATTCAGTGCATCCCTAGTTAGGAGGTGGGGGCAATTCAAGCCTGTGATAGACACAGTACCTGTGGACCACTCGCATTTTTAGGGAATTGTGTTTTTTCTGCCCAAAAGCCGACCACTTTGCGGCTATTCCATGGGCACCATTGTACTGACTTTACTCTGCGTCACAAGAAGATGACCCAGGAATCATCACATGATGGATCTCAGTTCAGTGATTTAACTGACTGCTAAAGGCTCTATTCTGAAAATTGTTGGGTTTGGAAAATTAAACATAAATACAGGTATGGGATCCTCTATCCGGAAACCCGTTATCCAGAAAGCTCTGAAGCACAGAAGGGTTGTCTCCTATAGACTCCATTTTATCCAAATTATCCAAATTCTTAAATATGATTTACCTTATACACGATCCAAACTAAGCTATTGGAAGCATACCCAGCCTTTTGGGTTTATTTAAAGTTAACATCATTTTCTAGTAGACTTAAGGTATGATGATCCAAATTACAGAAAGATCCGTTATCAGGTCCCGATCATTCTGCATTTAAGGTCCCATACCTGTATGTGTTTATTACCTCATGCACACTTGATATGACTTCATTGCAGTTTCTCATGAGCTTGGAATTGGCCTTTATCTACTATATCTGTATTACGCTTATCCATGCATGAATACATCACATAGGCACAATAATTATGACACAAAGGAAAGATGATTGCCTTTGCAAGCCCGGGGAAGTCATTACCCTTGTTAGAGCAAAACACTTGTTCCATGCATTATTCCTAAATTATTACCCAATCAATTTTTAAATACTGTGTTATTGCTGAAAATATTGCTAAATTGGAATTATATCTGCCAGCATAAAACAAAAAAAGACACACAGTTCCCTGAACTTGGCTCTGCTTCAGCAACCCTATTCTTATCAGTATATAGAGTAGAATAATGAACTGGTACAAATTGTTCCATATGCTGTGCCCTTAATTATCAATCTGGCCTGTCAATGGTGTATGGCAGATGTCAGTGGTAAATATATTTTATGGCTTACTGCTTCATCAACTTTCAATCTGTTGGAGCATATTCTCTGTTTCATGCTGGGAAAAACACTGAAATTGAAGACTTTAAATGAACACATTTTCAAATGAACATTTTTTTTGAATGGCAAGAAAGCCCTGGCTCAACAATAAAAATAAAATAGTCTTTAATCCACGTTACAGAAGATTTGTGAGTGTATGAGATTAGTGCACAAAACTGCACCGTCCTGGGATGCTACTAACCATGAAAACTCCGGTTACATCCAGGTGTCAGTGGGCCCTTTTGCTCCTAACGGTAACTATTATGTGTTAATTGTCTATTTCTGTATGGGAAATGCTAAATACTGTAGATGGGAAAAAATGCTAAATACATTGAAAAATGGAGTATATAATGTAAAGAAAAAATAGTAAAAAAATAAACAGGTTGAGTGGGGAGTGGAAGAAATGGGAGAATGGGCCCATGGTCTAAGGTGGGGGTCCCCAAACTGTTTTTACCCGTGAGCCAAATTCAGATGTTAAAAGAGTTGGGGAGCCAAATAAGTGCTGTGATTGGCTATTAGTAGCCAAGACTGGAAATCTGTGGGTTCTGGCAAATACCAGAGGGGCTGCTGTACGATGCAATAGACAGTCACTATTTAGTGGGCTGGTGGGGGCTGTTTCAGCTTCTTTGACCTTGAAATGCCAGGGCCTATTCTGACTCCCAGTCCAGACCTTGTAGCCCCTATGTGGACCGACAGCCTACAGGGATTTCTGTGTGACAGTACACCTGCTTTTATGAAACCAAAACTTGCCTCCAAGCCTGGAATTGAAAAATAAGCACCTGGTTTGAGGCCACTGAGAGCAACTTCCAAGGCGTTGGTGAGCGACATGTTGCTCGGGAGCCACTGGTTGGGGATCACTAGTTTAAGGTTTTCTGGCATCCCAGTCTGACACTAATCATGCCGTCATCTTGTTCTTCTTCTGGGATTCTTTCTGTCAGATCCAAATATTCACATGCAGTAGAGTGATAACTTAGAAGCAAAATGCTTTCACACTATTGACATTTGCACCCAGCTCGGGGGCTGAGGTAAATATCCAAGAAGATTGCAAACAGCAGCACCAACCCAGAGTTGGATATGTAGGCCAAACACATGGAAAGAATAAGCCACAGTTAGGCACATCGTTTTGGGGTTATGAAATAAGTAACCTTCCAGCAGTTTGGACATGAAGCCAGATCAAGAGGGAATGCCCATATAATGCATATTATTTTCTCCAGACTTTGAGGAGATAAGTCTGAGCACAGATGTGTCAACTCATACAGCGCGAAATTTGAAATCTTGGCGCCAAATTCCCTTTAAAAGGGAATTCTGTTTTTTTGACTCCTGCCTGTTTTTGACCTTGATTCCTGCTGCCTGCCTTGACCATTTTGCCTGATTGGCTACATTTTAGCCTAATCCTTGTCAGTCATCCTTGGTTTCGGACTCATTTTCAACCAAACGCTCGTTGGTTCCGCAGCAGAAAGCCCAGGCCCCAAAAGGATTTCTTTTGTGCGTCTGAGTGTACCCGCAGCCTCTTTAGGTTCCCGATTGATGAGTACGTTACACTTGCTTACCAACTCCACTGAAAAGCATAGAAGCATCAGACGAAATCCGCCAACAAAGCCAAGCAGAGAGCACAAATGGGGGAGGGGCCAGGGTGGAATGGGGGTGTGATTGGGCTGGCTGGGGGTGTGGTTAGGGGTGTGACAGTCAGATCCAAGATGCACTGAATCAGTTCATCCCTGTGAGCATATTACTCTTCATTGCAATCCAAATTAATTGTATGTATGACTAATATGTAAATAGTAACTATACTTTGCTAAACATTAAATGTAAGTTCTGGTACTTCTAGGGCAATGGGCAGCAACAATCTCCAGGTCTTTTAACCTCTAACAACCATTAAGAGGTTAAATCTTTAAACATTATTGTGTCTATACTATATATTGTCACTATTTTGCCCAGTTCCATATTCAGTGAGAAAAAGATATTTCAAAGTTTATCACGTGAAAACTTGTGGACGAGATTCAATTTGAGACGCAATTCAATTCATAAAAACGAATCTCAAGGTTTATCTTGTGAAAACTCTATTGAAGTCTATGGGAAAAAACTGGAGCTGAATTAGGAGAAAAGTTTTTTCTCCTCAAATTGAATCGCGACCATGAATTTTCACGTGATAAACCATGAGATAACCTTTTCTCATTGCATTAAATTTGGCCCGCTGTCTGTAAGTCATGTTCTTTGATAATTTTTTCCTGCAGAGGCCGGAATTAATCTCAGCACATCACAATACCGCACATACAGTATAAAGGGGGTGTCAGCTTTATTGGGGCTCATCAGGAGACCCTTTTTAAAATACATCAAAGGTGTTTTGGAGTAAATAAAAAGGAATACATGAACTCATGCTCTTTTTTCCTGCCACACATACTATAAATTAGTTTTGTAGTCCCTGTGGTATGTGTGTTTTAGTTAGTTGATAACGATACAATGAGGACATTGTATGGTTAACAATGATGACATTGTATGGGGGAAGTGTTAGAAGTAGGGTAAAGTATTGAGGTAAATACTGTCAATTCTAGTTCAGCCACCAGGTGGTGCTGTTGAGCTGGGAAGTCCCTGGGAGAAGTTATAGAAGGCAGAGAGCAGGGCATTGTTTCATCTTTGGCCGATGAGATGGGGATAGTACAGGATAACAAGTCGTCTAATACCTAGTAGGATTAGTTAGGTTAGTTAGTAGAAGGGGAAGATTGTTGGAGCTCACTGCAGGTGGTTTAGACAGTTTAGGCTCCAACAAGCAGATGAAAGAGTAACCAGTGTTCTGGCGGTACCTCGCCCAGTTAGGGATCCAATGGAAGAGGGACTAGATAAGATAGACCCAGGGGGTTATTTATCAAAGTCTGATTTTATCTCAACATTTTCTGCTACAAACTTAGATTTTCGCGTTTTTTTCGGATTTTCCACCTGAAAACTCAGATTTCTTATGCTTTTTTGCCCGAAAACTCCAGGTTATTGTACGAAACCCAGTGCACATCAAAAAATCATTGGGACTTCTCCCATTGACTTAGATGCAACCTCGACAGGACTGAGATGCCGGATTTTGTAATTCAGACATTTCCATCCTCGAAAATTTCAAGATTTTTGCATTCGTAGTTTAGTGAATAACCCCCCTAGTGTCTCCAATGCAAGACTGACCCTTGCGCTGAAAGTTAAGTTACAGCATCCCTGACCTGAAGGAAGAAGGGAAGTTAGGCAGCAGGTTGGGGCCCAGTGTCTCGGGGAACCAGAACTGTCCGGGTGTGTTATTAAGGGAAATTGTGTGGAAATGTGGCAGGGTGTGAACCTCCAGTTTATTTATATCTAAAGTGAGTATTGCAAGTTCCCTGAACTGTGACTGTGGTGTGTTACTCTGCCATGTATGTCAAGAGGGCATGGGCCGCCATATTACACAGTGACTCGGTGGGTAACACATCTGCCTTGTAGCTCTGGGGCTCAACTGCAATGTGTCAGTGACTCTCAGCATCGGGGTGTTGTGTGCAGACGCAAAAATTGCAACAAGAGAAAATAATAACCACTATATGGGAAGCACATTTATTAAACATTGACTTCTGTTTAATGCATGTCTCTTTATAGCAGGGAAAGTTTCCCTTCAAAAAGTGTATCCTACTCGTATATATTTTAAATTTGCTATAAGACACTGTATGCGCATTATTAGCAAAGTCAAAGAAAAGCAAACCAACCCCAGCTCCAGAGCCTGAGCATCTCAGTGTACATGGCCATTAGCATTTTTCCTGCCAAGGCCTAGTACCCAGGGAAATACCATCTGGTTCTGGTGCTTTATTTACCTTCAGATGATTTGTAATGTTTTGATGTTCTCGAGTCAGCCAGACATATATTATAGTTGCTATAGAGGGCCTATTGAATTGAAACATGTAGCTCAAACTGTCTCTTAATTTCCATTGTTACAGCCATGTTTTATATCCCTTACATAGATTATTTACATCATGTGTTTGGGGTTAACTTTAACATTTCTTAAAACCTGCAAATCTTCTGAGCTGTATACAGGAATGGGACATGTTATCTGGAAACCAAATTACTGAATGGCCAGCATCTCCCATAGACTTTATTATCATTTAATGTAACAATTCAAATTTTTAAAATGATTTCCTTTTTCTCTGTAATAATAAAACATTACCTTGTACTCAGGGGCGGAACTACCGGGGGGGCAGGGGGTTGCCTTGCCAAGGCCCGCACCCCCTCAGGGTAGTCCGCGTCCCGGCCCGGCTGCGCGATCTGCGCCAGGGCCCGCCCCCCTCTAGTTCCGTTTCTGCTTGTACTTGACCCCAACTAAGATATAATTAATCCTTATTGGAGGCAAAAACAGCCTATTGGGTTTAGTTAATGTTTCAATTATTTTTTAGTAGACTTAAGGTATGGAGATGAAAATTATGGAAAGACCCTTTATCCAGAAAACCCCAGGTCCCGAGCATTCTGGTTAACAGGTCCCATACCTGTATTGTATAATCACTGTATATTCAACATTTAAGCTTCTGGCATTTAGATTTTTGCTAATATTTTGAGTAAATGAAGGGTGCCAACATGTTTCCCCCATAATATAATTAAAGTGAAACATGAACCTCGCAATTCTTATCTGTTATCAGATATGAAAGATCATTTATGACTGCAAGTGTTTTGTCTAATTTCAGACCACATTTGTCATGTTTTGCTAACACTGCAGGTTTTTTCCCCCCATAGTTCCAGTGTAATTGTGTGCAAAGGTGAAGTAACAGCCGATGAATTTACGTCTGGTGCATCAAAATGCACAATTGTTTGTGTGCATTTTGGTGAAAATGTTCAAAGTTAGTTTTGCGTTGTTTCCAATACTCAATGACATCTCAGCACAATTGTTTAGGTGCAAGGACACTGCGTCTATTGAAGCAACAACTGTGCAATAACCCTGGGTTTCCAAGTGTCAACAGGTGCACAACCATATGGAAGTGCAAGGAGTGTGTTTGGGTGCAAGAACCATTAACACAGGGACTTCCACACTTCCAGAGATTCTCCTGTCACATCCCAGACTTCACATCCATAACAGCAGAGAGAAAACTCCACAACCTACTGGGAGAAGAGGTATTGCCAGTAGCAATAGCTGCACAATATGTAAGAGACAATCATAGACTGAAAGAAACAGGACTTTCCCCTATTCCCATAAACTGCCCCCCCTAACCCCACTCACTTCACCCCTCTACCTGCTTTGGCAATGCTAAATGTATTTGGTCCTGCCAATAAAGCTAGTTTAATTTAATAGATAGATAGATAGATAGATAGATAGATAGATAGATAGATAGATAGATAGATAGACCTTAATACTTGCATCTTTAACAGCATATGCATAGATGATAAATAGAGATAGATAGATAGATAGATAGATAGATAGATAGATAGATAGATAGATAGATGATAGATAGATAGATATTATTATTATTAACATGTATTTATATAGCGCCAAAATATTGCGTACCAGATAGATAGATAGATTGATAGATAGATATGGATAGATAGAGAGAGGGGGGAGAGATAGATAGATGACCTTAATACCTGCATCTTTAATGACAGATACATAGATGATAAATAGAGATACATGATAGAGAGAGAGAGATGATTAGATAGAGAGATAGATATAATAGATAGATTAAATGATATGATAGATAGATAAAGATAGAGAGATGGATAGCTAGATAGCTAGATAGCTAGATAGATAGATAGATAAATATGGATAGATAGAGAGATAGAATAGGTAGATAGAGAAAGAAAGAGAGAGAGAGATGACCTTAATACCTGCATCTTTCATGCCAGATACATATATAACCCTAATTTGGTTACTCTCTCTTTAAATAGCAATTAACCCATGGCAATCCAGGGCCCTGAGTCCCTTTTGCATATGAAAAGTGGGTACTGGGATTTACAGAGCAGTGTCTTCACCTAGGGAACACTGAGGAGCACTCTTAGGGGATTTCCACTAGGAAAAAATAAAACACCCACAGTTTGCAATAAAACAAATATAAACTTTATGTAAAACTGTATTTAGTAACTGTAAATGCAAATCACACCAATATCACCTTACTCTGTGGAACCTGTGTGGACGTAAACCCATGGTACAGTCTCTCAATACCACAGTCCCACACTTCACAGCGGGTGGATAAATGTAGAATAAATCCAGTCAGTTCAATGTCCCTTCCCCAAGAGCTCTTATGTTCCAGGTAGCACTACCTGCCCCAAGGTACCTTTCCCTTTGAAAGTTGTAGCAGCTCCCATGAGGCAGATACACGAGCAAGACCTGTTCTCACCCTGGGGAACACACAGTGGCCAAAATATCCACAGGCAAGAGATAGAAACTGGCTTACCCTGATGCTCAAATACTTTATCCAGCAGAGCAAAACACAGTCTTTTCCTCTTCCTGGAACTCCTTTCAAGCAGTGTGTCACGCTCCATATATCTGGATCTGTCTGGCTGCTGCAGCAGGGATCCCTTTATAAGCTCTGTTGGAAACCCTGTACATTTGGATCCCTGTACATTTGGCTCCAAAGTCAGGAACTCCCCCTCTCCCAAGGATGCACTGAGGCACCCAGCCAATTGGATGGCT
This sequence comes from Xenopus laevis, assembly GCF_017654675.1. NCBI lineage: Eukaryota > Metazoa > Chordata > Amphibia > Anura > Pipidae > Xenopus > Xenopus laevis. The sequence continues at coordinate 166,791,976 of NC_054373.1, forward strand.
CTTCAGCTTGTAACTGGGCTGGATGATGTCATAGACAGAAAAATATGGGAAGGATTTGTCTGATCCCCTACACATAGTTGATAAATAGAGATAGATGACAGAGAGAGAGTGAGATAGATATAGATAGATAGATAGATAGATAGATAGATAGATACCGTAGATAGATGATAGATCAACCTTAAAACCTTAAAACATTCAATCTTGCCCTTTTACATCTGTTGCCTTGAACCAGCATTTGGTGGTCTCTGTGCTGCCTCATAAATCACCTGACCAGAAATACTACAACTCTAACTGTAACACGAAGAAGTGGAGAAGCAAAACACAGAACTCTGTCTGTTAATTGGCTCATGTGACCTAACATGTATGGTTTGTTTGTGTGCACCATGAATCCTAGGATCCCAGGGGCGGTCCTTATTTCTTAAAATGGCAATTTTCTATTTATGATTACCCAATGGCACAGACTACTACTAAAAAAGTATATTATTATGAAAATGGTTTATTTACATGAAGTAGAGTTTTACATATGAGCTGTTTTATGCAAAAAAAATTTTTTTAGAGACTTACATTGTTTGAGGGGTATTGTTTTCCTTTAATAACTATTTTTTTAGAGCTACCACTAATTACTTTCCCAGAAGAGAAGAGAGAGAAGTTTTTTTTTTTAATGTTCTCTTAACATTTTGCGTTTTTGGAATGCTCTTTTCCAGACTTTTTTAACACTTTCTGAATTTAAGCAATTTGTTCACCCTGAGCAATTTCGCTCATCTCCCGGTGCATCACCTTGATCTCTTTCAGATATAAAAAGCTCTGCTAAATGCCAGTAATATTAGTAATAATCACTGTCTCCTGGTTCCTGCCTTTATTAAAGTGGAACTAATAATGGCTTATGATATAAGACAGACTTCCCTGTTACACATGAATCAGACATCAGTGGTGCACTATATCTCAGAACTCCATGGAAAAGGGCATCACATTGGGGCTCATTTATATCAACACTGGGCAAATTTGCCCATGAGAAGTTAGCTATAGCAACCAATCAGTGATTAGCTATTTAAAGCCAGCTGCAATTAGAACAATGAATGCAGCTATTTGTTTGGTTGCTATGGGTTACTGCCCATGGGCAAATTTGCCCAGTGTTGATAAATGACCCCCATTGAGCCTTCCTGAGCTGGGTACCCAATGAAACTTGGTCTGTCTGTATGATAAGCTGATGACAAGCCTGGCATAATAACTGGCCCTCTGTTCTGGCATATACAGCAACTTCATCATAGACTGTTAAAGTGCATGTAAAGTCTAACATAGAATAAGGCTAGAAATGCTGTATTTTGTATACTAAACATAAACAAGGACTTACTGCACCACAAGCCTAATCAAACAAATAATTTATGCTTTCAAAGTTGGCTACAGGGGTTCACCATCTTGTAACTTTGTAAAACATATTTGCAAGACTAAGACTGTGCACATGCTCAGTGTGGTCTGGGCTGCTTAGAGGTCGTCATAAACGAAGCTGCTTGAGTTCTGCATGGCTGGGAAGTTAGGCAGGGGCTCCCCCTGCTGTTCATAAGTATGATTGTTTCCCTGCTCAGCAGTTAGGGACCATCTGACAATTCCTATCCACAGCAGTAAATGAAGGGAGAATTTCACTGCATACAATCAGGTTTCTTATAAAAACTGTACTCATTTTTTAATTAAAGTATATTGGATATAGGTTTCTTTTTCATTAAAGAAAGTAAAAATATTTTTTGGTCTTTACATGCCCTTTAATCAGTTAATTTCTATATAAGAAACTCTGAACCGGGTTATTTAAATATAAGAAAGAATACACACCAGCCTGCAAATTTCTGCTTCCTCTGCTTAAAAAATAATGGAATAACAACAAATTTGACACCAGTGTTAAAGTCAATGGGCGTCCTAATAATGTTGACGGTTTTGACGTGAGCGACCTTTCCGTTGCGCGTCCAATATTATTTGATGCTGGCAAATTTATTCACCGGTGGTGAAACACAGAAATTCACCATGAATTTGCATCTGGCGAATTTATTCGCCCATCGCTAGTAATGGCAATAATCACCAAAACTCAAAATTTATTTGCAAGCATCTGAACTACAAGCTGAACTCATGTTTGTATAATTCAGTGTCAAGAAATTGATTTACATTATGTGCCATATTTGGAAGATAATAACATCTGCTAGAATATTTAAAAAAAATGCAGGAGCATTAAATCCAAGTTTGCATTCTGTTTTTTCCATCTTTATGGAATACCCTGTAGGCTGAAGCTATACCTTTGAGTTTAAAAGGGGTTGTTCCCCTGAAATTAACTTTTAGTATTATGTAGAGAGTGATATCTTGAGAAAATTTGCAATTGGTTTTCATTTTTTATTATTTGTGTTTTTGAGCAATTCTGAAGCTGCAACCATGCACTTATTTGAATAAGAGGTAATCTAAAGTAATCTAAAACATTTGTAGCCTTACATAGCATTTATTTTTTTAGAGGCGGTTAGTGGCCCCCCAGTTAAAAGCTGGAAAGAGCCAGAAGAAAAAGGAAAGTCATCAAACATTTTAAAAATTCAAAAATGAAGTCTATTGAAAAGTTTCTGAGAAGTATCTATTCTATAACATAGTGAAAGTTAACTTAAATGAGAATGATCCCTTTAAAGCACAGCCAGAATTTCTGTTAGGATTGAAATCTGTCTGGTTTTCACTCGGACAGCTCAGTTTTCGGAAAGGGCTGCCCAGATTTTCAAAGTAGGAAATCCGGACAAGACATTTAGGGGAATGAGTGGTGATTAGCCAATCACTAATTGCTACATCACCCTGACACCATAGTCACACGCCTGGAATTTTGGGTGTGGTCCCCAGAATTCTGGAGATTAGATGGGTATTACTTATAAGAATTAGTTAGTATTCATTTAAAGAACTGCATGGCTTACCAACAAAAATAACAATGTTCACAAGTTCCGCAACAGGGTTATATAAGGGAACTGAAATCTGACCTATTTAAATTGGACTGGAGGGACTGTCTACAGATGGAGCCCTCAATATTTTTAAAGTAAAGTAATATAAAGTTCGGTAATGATGTACAAGTGTGGGGCCATTATCTGGAAAACCCCATTATCCAGAAAGCTACGAATTACAAATGCTTGTCCCAACCAGTAGCTTTTCTTGCAGCTCCTAAAAAGCATAATATATTATATCCAACGGAATATAATATAAAATAACAGAAAATAATGACTTTTTCTTCTTCCTGATTATTTTCACGTTAATTTCTCTTCTTTTCCCCCCAAATTATTTATCTGCGGCCATCTGTTTCTGTTCAGGTTAGAGGAAAAATCATGGAAGGTCTTATTTACACTGAGGGTTTCCTTGGACTCCTGTTGCTAGTTGGCAAAACTGGAAGGTTTGACCCCCATTATGTCCTGCCTACATGTAATAGCAGGAATAAAATGCATCAGATCATTTTAGAATTTTCAGCAAGTTCTGTGCATTGCATTAAAATTGAGATCAATTTGAATTTAGTAGATTACACTGAACCCCATAATATTAGAGTAAATCACCATTTTTTAGTAAACTACACCTATAGGCAAAATCCTATAGAAAAATAGACTCACGGAAAACAGGATTTTGATTTGAAATAGTTTTTTTTTCGTTTTCAAACTCATAATACACCATGATATATTCTACAGAAACAATGATTTTGCTAGTTATTCCTCCATATGAATATAAAATACATACACGTGGGGGTTATTTACTAAAATCTTTTTTATCTCATATTTAATTAAAAAAAACACAACCACACTCCCATGCTCGATTTGACCTTATTAATAAAATTACCCGAATTAATCGGATCGCAAAAAAACTTGATAAAATCACGTGAGAACCAGAATCAATCAATTGTTTGGTACTTTTTCCTTAATGGCTCAATTTTTTTGAGTTTTTGACCAAAAACCCAGAAAAAACTAAAATATTTTGAGATTTATTATACTCCGAGGCTGCAAAAAGTCTGAATATGAAAATCTGCTATATCAGAACTTCTTAAGTTGTGGTCCATATCCTATTTGGAAGTTTCTGTAGTCTGTGCTAGAATTAGATTTTAGGGCAAAAATCCGGCAGAAATTCTGGCTTTTCGGGAAGCCTGAAAAAATCGATCGATTTGGGAAAAAAATCCAAAAAAATAGTCCAATTCATTAATGAGTTTTTTCCCTGATCCGATTGAATCAAGATTTTTTAATAATTAATAGTGGAATCTAGTTTGGTCAGATTTTTTTAAATAAAATTATGATTTTGATAAATAGCCCCATAAGAGTTGTGTGTTCCATGGGTACAAATTAATATTCTTATACCTCTTTCATGAAGCAGTCCAAACCTGAATTTCAGCTTTGATAGACCATTATTCTGCATATTAATATGCTAATGAGTGCAGCGTTTTACCAGGATCCTCAGATTACCGACTCCTGCGATGCAGGTCACCTTCCAAGTCTGATCACAGAACGTTCACATGTAATCCCTGAAGGCAAGAAAAAAAAAATCTGATTTAATTATAAGTTTGCCATCTGCACTGATCTTATGAACTAGTTACTATTAATAGCCTCCAAACTCCATACAGGGCCAAAATCTGTACTATATTTTGAGATCATGGCACTGCATGTAAATGATACTAATCTCAATTAAAGGTTTAGTTAACATAAACATTTTCATTTGCTTATATCCTATGTGTTATCATTTAGGGCACGATGTTAGCAATGCAAAGGTTGTAACTGAGTCCTTGAGTTTGGGGGCCTGAGGTCTGCTTGGTAGATACTCTGAATTTGCTGCTTAGGGATAATTCTCCCAAATGAATTATTTTTGATATAGTACTGTATTTTTATTTATTTACATAAATTCCAGAACTGGTCTGATACTCTATGGGGCATATTTATCAAGAGTGATGTTTGAGATTACCACAGTTCACTAGAGTGCCAATTAGAATTCTACGATTGACACTCTGAAAATTCGACTTCATCGAATTGTCGCTACGAAAACTCGACATTATCTGATTATCCAGCGCAGATCACGATGTCAAGAAACATTTTCAGCGACATCTGCCATTGACTTTTACATGACCTCGACCAGGGCCGGATTTACCCTCCTTGCCCCCCTAGGCCCAGCTACTGTGCCCCCCCGCACGCATTTTCTGGATGTGAATCTTTTTCCAATCAGGACATTTATGCAAAAGTGGATCAGATGGATCAACTAGCAGTTAGGCTTGTTTGAGATATATCTATATATATTCTCTATATATAGACACCTTTTTATACATAGATGCAGAGAGAGATGTGTCCCTTGTTTTGATAAGTTTGTCAATTGTGCTACAGTGGGCAGCCGCAGCATCAGTTAAATATTTATTATAAAATAAAAAAGTCAAATCTTGGCAGCATCATAATCTTTGTAGTTCCTATTTCTCAGCAGACATTATCCCTTATAATACATGAGTGATACTCCGAGTTCCCTGTGTAACTCAGCCTGCAGCCTTGTGCCTTTATATGGTCACAGAACAACCCCTCAGTGACTTCTAATATCCTTATCATTTACAGTAGGGGGTACATTATCCCTTATAATACATGAGTGATACTCCGAGTTCCCTGTATAACTTAGCCTGCAGCCTTGTGCCTTTATATGGTTACTGGACCCCTCAGTGACTTCTAATATCCTTATCATTTACAGGAGGGGGTACATTATCCCTTATAATACATGATGATACTCCGAGTTCCCTGTATAACTCAGCCTGCAGCCTTGTGCCTTTATATGGTCACAGAACAACCCCGTCAGTAACTTCTAATATCCTTATCATTTACAGTAGGGGGTACATTATCCATTATAATACATAAGTGATACTCAGAGTTCCCTGTATAACTCAGCCTGCAGCCTTGTGCCTTTATATGGCCATAGAACCCCTCAGTGACTTCTAATATCCTTATCATTTACAGTAGGGGGTACATTATCCCTTATAATACAAGAACTGAAATGATTTTCATTTTGTAGGAAGCAGGAAAGGGACATAAAAAAATCTGTAACAGGTTTAGAAGTTAGAACACTTGTGATTCTGCACCTCCAGCAAATCTGCAAGTTGACTATGACATATTTCTCTACATGGCCGATATACAGCAGATCTGCAGGGGAAATATTAAATGTACATACCAGGAACAGATCACCTTGCTGGGACACACGCAGCACAGCAGAGGCAGCAGCAGCACGAGCACAGAGAGGAGTTGGAGGGGGCGGAGCCACAGCGGGAGATAGGCTGGAGGAGCGGTCCTAAAGCCAGCCGGATCTATCAGGAGCAGCCGACTTACACAAGATGTTAGGGGGCGCCTTCTTGCCGCCCCTAACATCTTGCCGCCCTAGGCCCGGGCCTAGGGGGCCTTTCCCTAAATCCGGGCCTGACCTCGACAAGTGTGAGATGGAGTATTTTCAGATTCTAATTTTTAGCAGCTTTAGAGTATAATAAATCTCTAATAATTCAAGGTTTTTTTTATACGAAAAATTTGAGTTTTCCCCTTAAAGGGCATGTATAGGCAAAAAAAAAAATCCCATTTTTATTTCTTTAATTAAAAAGAAACCTATTCCAATAAACTTTAATTAAAAAATGTGTCGTTACTTCCCAGCCATGCAGAACTCAAGCAGCTTTGTTTATGACGATCCCTAAGCAGCTCAGACCACACTGAGCATGTGCACAGTCTTAGTCTTGCAAAGATGTACAACAAAGTTACAAGATGGTGACCCCCTGTAGCCAACTTTGAAAGCATAAATTATTTGTTTGAATAGGCTTGTGGTGCAGTAAGTCCATGTTTATGTTTAGTATACAAAATACAGCATTTCTAGCCTTATTCTATTTTAGACTTTACATGCCCTTTAAAAACCTCAACTAGATAAAATATAGTATCATTATGCCTGCAGTTTCAAAGGGACCTATTTATGATTGACTGCCATGAGTTTCCATACTCACAAATATTTTTTGGCCCTAAACCCAGAGTACGTGTGATGGTACCTGGATTATCGTGGTGGGGACACCGGATCCTTCCTTGATGCAGTACTCGCCACTTCTGGGAGTTTTATGCACATCTGACATCATTGAAATTGGCACAAAATTCAAATATTTAATGCACTGTGACCTTTTACACTTTTTCCCTTGACTGCCCTGAACTCTCTCTCCTTGGTCCTCTCACTAGAGATGTCGCGAACTGTTCGCCGGCGAACTTGTTCGCGCGAACATCGGGTGTTCGCGCTCGCCGGAAGTTCGCGAACGTCGCGCGACGTTCGCCATTTTGGGTTCGCCATTGTTGGCGCTTTTTTTTGCCCTCTCACCCCAGACCAGCAGGTACATGGCAGCCAATCAGGAAGCTCTCCCCTGGACCACTCCCCTTCCCTATAAAAACCGAAGCCCTGCAGCGTTTTTTCACTCTGCCTGTGTGTGCTGAAGAGATAGTGTAGGGAGAGAGCTGCTGCCTGTTAGTGATTTCAGGGACAGTTGAAAGTTTGCTGGCTAGTAATCGTTTTGATACTGCTCTGTTATTGGAGGGACAGAAGTCTGCAGGGGTTTGAGGGACATTTAAGCTTAGGTAGCTTTGCTGGCTAGTAATCTACCTTCTACTGCAGTGCTCTGTATGTAGCTGCAGTGGGCAGCTGTCCTGCTTCTGATCTCATCTGCTGACTGCTGCAATAACAGTAGTCCTTGTAAGGACTGCTTTTATTTATTTTTTTGTTGTTTTACTACTACTACTACTACTACTACTATAAGAGCCCAGTGCTATTAGTCTAGCAGTGTTGGGGAGTGGGACTGGTGTGCTAATCTGCTGCTCCTAGTAGTTCAGCAGCACCAACTTTAATTTTTTTTTTTTAATATTCATTTTTTTTTTATTTTACTTTTTTTTATTTTACTACCGCTGTAGTAGTGTATAAGTTGACCTTTTAGGCATTATTTGCCCTGTAGGCATTATTTGCACACTGTTTTCTTCAACCCGCCATCGAGCTGTGTGACCTTGTTCACATTCTGTCTAAATATCCATAATATTACCGTCTCCAGAAAAAACACCGGAGTCACTTTTTTCAAGCAGCCATAATATATTTTACGTAATCCGTATCCACCGCTGTAGTAGTGTATACGTTGGCCTTGTAGGCATTATTTGCACACTGTTTTCTTCAACCCGCCATCGAGCTGTGTGACCTTGTTCCCATTCTGTCTAAATATCCATAATATTACCGTCTCCAGAAAAAACACCGGAGTCACTTTTTTCAAGCAGCATTCATATATTTTACGTAATCCGTATCCACCGCTGTAGTAGTGTATACGTTGGCCTTGTAGGCATTATTTGCACACTGTTTTCTTCAACCCGCCATCGAGCTGTGTGACCTTGTTCCCATTCTGTCTAAATATCCATAATATTACCGTCTCCAGAAAAAACACCGGAGTCACTTTTTTCAAGCAGCATTCATATATTTTACGTAATCCGTATCCACCGCTGTAGTAGTGTATACGTTGGCCTTGTAGGCATTATTTGCACACTGTTTTCTTCAACCCGCCATCGAGCTGTGTGACCTTGTTCCCATTCTGTCTAAATATCCATAATATTACCGTCTCCAGAAAAAACACCGGAGTCACTTTTTTCAAGCAGCATTCATATATTTTACGTAATCCGTATCCACCGCTGTAGTAGTGTATACGTTGGCCTTGTAGGCATTATTTGCACAGTGTTTTCTTCAACCCGCCATCGAGCTGTGTGAGCTTGTTCACATTTTGTCTAAATATTGATAATATTATCGTCTCTAGAAAAACCACTTGAGTTACTTTTTTTCAAGCAGCATTCATATATTTTACGTAATCCGTATCCACCGCTGTAGTAGTGTATACGTTGACCTTGTAGGCATTATTTGCACACTGTTTTCTTCAACCCGCCATCGAGCTGTGTGAGCTTGTTCACATTTTGTCTAAATATTGATAATATTATCGTCTCTAGAAAAACCACTTGAGTTACTTTTTTTCAAGCAGCATTCATATATTTTACGTAATCCGTATCCACCGCTGTAGTAGTGTATACGTTGACCTTGTAGGCATTATTTGCACACTGTTTTCTTCAACCCGCCATCGAGCTGTGTGAGCTTGTTCACATTTTGTCTAAATATTGATAATATTATCGTCTCTAGAAAAACCACTTGAGTTACTTTTTTTCAAGCAGCATTCATATATTTTACGTAATCCGTATCCACCGCTGTAGTAGTGTATACGTTGACCTTGTAGGCATTATTTACACACTGTTTTCTTCAACCCGCCATCGAGCTGTGTGAGCTTGTTCACATTTTGTCTAAATATTGATAATATTATCGTCTCTAGAAAAACCACTTGAGTTACTTTTTTTCAAGCAGCATTCATATATTTTACGTAATCCGTATCCACCGCTGTAGTAGTGTATACGTTGACCTTGTAGGCATTATTTGCACAGTGTTTTCTTCAACCCGCCATCGAGCTGTGTGAGCTTGTTCACATTTTGTCTAAATATTGATAATATTATCGTCTCTAGAAAAACCACTTGAGTTACTTTTTTTCAAGCAGCATTCATATATTTTACGTAATCCGTATCCACCGCTGTAGTAGTGTATACGTTGACTTTGTAGGCATTATTTGCACAGTGTTTTCTTCAACCCGCCATCTAGCTGTGTGTATTATCGTTTCCAGAAAAACCAACTGAGTTTTTGTTGTTGTTGTTGTTTTTTTAAAAATAATGCCAGGCAAAGGCAGGCCGCCACGCAGAGGCCGTGCTAGGGGCCGTGCTGCTATGCAATCCTGTGGCCCTAGCAAATTTCCCAGTTTTAAAAAGCCAATGACCCTGAACTCCCAAAATGCTGAAGAGGTAGTTGACTGGCTTACACAGCACACCCCATCCTCTACCGTTTCTAACTTTACCACAACATCCTCCTCATCCTCCACTGCTATGGCCACCCCACGTAACACTTCCTCCACCACCGGTGCCCCTTCTTCACTGGGGTCAGAGGAGTTATTTTCCAATGAGTTTCTTGAACTGAGTAATGCGCAACCATTATTGCCAGAAGAAGATGAAGGAGATGAGGACCTTACACCAGATTTAATTCTGGCAGAGAACACGATAGAGATGGACATAATGAGTGATGAGGAGGAGGTCCCCGCTGCTGCTTCCTTCTGTGATGTGTCAGAAGAAATTGATGCATCTGAGGAGAATGATGATGAGGAGATTGATGTTTTGTGGGTGCCTAGTAGAAGAGAGCAAGAGGAGGGTAGTTCAGATGGAGAGACGGAGAGTCAGAGAGGCAGTAGGAGAATAAGACTTAGAAGAAGCAGGGAGGACAGCCCGCAGGGATCAGCAGGGCAACAACATGTATCGGCACCTGTGTTCAGCCGGCCAACGCACCCGCCATTGCCGCCAATACCGCCAACTCCGCCAACTTCTACTGTTACCGCCAGATCGCACACTTCCAAAAAGTCAGCAGTGTGGGATTTTTTTAATGTGTGTGCCTCTGACAAAAGCATTGTAATTTGCAATGAGTGCAGTCAGAAACTGAGCCTTGGTAAGCCCAACAGCCACATAGGTACAACTTCTATGCGAAGGCACATGAGCGGCAAGCACAAAGCACTTTGGGAGCAACACCTCAAAGGCAACAGGCAAACTAAAAGCCACACTCCTTCTGGTCCAGCATCTTACTGCTCTACCTCTGCTCTCCTTGACCCGTCTGAACCACCCTCCACTCCGCCTTCCACCTTGACCACCTGTTCCCATTCCCAGTCATCTGCCACCAGCCAAGTTTCTGTGAAGGCCATGTTTGAGCGTAAGAAGCCAATGTCTGACTGTCACCCCCTTGCCCGGCGTCTGACAGCTGGCTTGTCTGCACTCTTAGCCCGCCAGCTTTTACCATACCAGCTGGTGGACTCTGAGGCCTTCCGCAAATTTGTAGCAATTGGGACACCGCAGTGGAAGGTACCCAGCCGCAATTTTTTTTCTAAAAAGGGAATACCACACCTGTACCAACATGTGCAGAGCCAAGTTACCGCATCTCTGTCACTTAGTGTTGGGCCAAAGGTCCATATGACTACTGACGCATGGTCCTCCAAGCATGGTCAGGGCAGGTATGTCACCTACACTGCCCACTGGGTGAACTTGGTAATGGCTGGGAAGCAGGGAATGGGTAGCTCAACAACAACAGTGGAGTTGGTGTCACCGCCACGGATTGCACGCGGTTCTGCCACCACCTCTACTCCTCCATCGCTCTCTACCTCGTCTTCTTCTTCTTCTTACTCTGCTGCTGGGTCCTCCTTCTCCTCCTCCACACCTGTGCACCCCCAGCTCCCCTAGGCTATTCGACGTGCCAGGTACGCCGTTGTCACGCTGTCTTGGGGATGACGTGCCTGGAAAGCAAAAACCATACCGGATCTGTACTCCTGTCATCTCTGCAGTCACAGGCCGATCGGTGGCTGACCCCACACCAACTGCAGATCGGAAAAGTGGTGTGTGACAATGGAAGCAATCTGTTGGCAGCGTTGAGACTAGGCAATTTAACACATGTGCCCTGCATGGCACATGTGTTAAATTTAATAGTCCAACGTTTTGTCTCCAAGTACCCAGGATTCCAGGACGTTCTCACCCAGTCCAGAAAGGTGTCGGCCCATTTCAGACGTTCCTACACAGCCATGGCACGCCTTGCTGACATTCAGCAGCGCTACAACATGCCAGTCAGGCGTTTGATTTCTGACAGCCAGACTCGCTGGAATTCAACGCTCCTTATGTTGGAACGTCTGCTGCAACAACAAAGGGCCGTCAACGAGTACCTTTTTGAACTGGGTGGTAGGACTGGATCTGCACAGCTGGGGATTTTTTTCCCCCGTTACTGGGTGCTTATGCGCGATGCCTGCAGGCTCATGCGACCTTTTGAAGAGGTGACAAATATGGTCAGTCGCACCGAAGGCACCATCAGCGACCTAATACCCTTCGCTTTCTTCCTGGAGCGTGCCGTGCGACGAGTGACAGATGAGGCTGTAGACCAGCGTGACGAGGAGCTGGAAGCGCACGATTTCTGGTCGGAATCACCAGAACGAACCCAGGCACCTGCTGCAACGCAGGGAGAGGTGCCAGAAGTGGAGTCAGAGGAGGAAGGTGGCTTTGTGGAGGAGGAGGAGGAGGACCAACAGGAGCAGGCTTCCCAGGGGGCTAGTGGTGACCTTTTGGGGACCCCTGGTCTTGTACGTGGCTGGGGGGAGGAGACCGTGGATGATGCAGTCCTTGATAATGAGGAAGCGGAGATGGATAGCTCTGCATCCAACCTTGTGAGAATGGGGTCTTTCATGCTGTCATGCCTGTTGAAGGACCCCCGTATCAAGAGGCTTAAGGAGAAGGACCTGTACTGGGTCGCAACGCTACTAGACCCTCGGTACAAGCATAAAGTGTCAGAAATGTTACCAACATACCACAAGTCCGAAAAGATGCGGCATTTACAAACCAGCCTGCAAAACATGTTGTACAATGCTTTTAAGGGTGATGTCACTTCAGGAACTCATCAACATTCCAGGGGCAGAGGTGCCAGTAATCCTGCCACGAGCACACCTGCAAGGACAAAGCCCTTTGGCCAGTCTGTAACGTCAGACATGCAAATGTTTTTCTGTCCAAGGCAGCGCCACAACCCTTCTGGATCCACCCTCAAAGAACGCCTCGACCGGCAGGTAGCGGACTACCTGGCATTAACTGCAGATATCGACACTCTGAGGAGCGATGAACCCCTGGACTACTGGGTGCGCAGGCTTGATCTGTGGCCAGAGCTGTCACAATTTGCCATGAACCTCTTGTCTTGCCCAGCCTCAAGTGTGCTCTCAGAAAGGACCTTCAGTGCAGCAGGAGGGATTGTAACTGAGAAGAGAACTCGCCTAGGTCACAAAAGTGTCGATTACCTGACCTTTATTAAAATGAATGAGGGGTGGATCTCGGAGGGTTACTGCACGCCGGAAGACTTGTTCTGACTTCTATGCAGCTGTCCTTCTCTTCAAGCCTCATGACTCCACACACAGCTGTCCTTTAGCGTCCTCCTCCTCCCTCCGCCACCGTTACAAACTAGGGTGCAAACCCTACTGGTTTAATTTTTTCTGGCCTCTGTGCTTCAGTGGCTGCAACCAAAAAAAACTGGGCAAACAATGTCTACAAGGTCAACGTATGGCAAAAAATGACTATTTTCAGCATTTATATGGCATATTTTTTCTGGCAACTGTGCTTCAGTGGCTGCGTCCAAAAAAATGCATATTTTCTGCATTTATATGGCATAATTTTTCTGGCAACTGTGCTTCAGTGGCTGCGACCAAAAAAATGCATATTTTCTGCATTTATATGGCATAATTTTTCTGGCCTCTGTGCTTCAGTGGCTGCAACCAAAAAAATTTATATTTTCAGCATTTATATGGCATAATTTTTCTGGCCTCTGTGCTTCAGTGGCTGCAACCAAAAAAATTTATATTTTCAGCATTTATATGGCATAATTTTTCTGGCAACTGTGCTTCAGTGGCTGCGACCAAAAAAATTACTATTTTCAGCATTTATATGGCATATTTTTTCTGGCCTCTGTGCTTCAGTGGCTGCGGCCAAAAAAACTGGGCAAACAATGCCTACAAGGTCAACGACGTTGACCTTGTAGGCATTGTTTGCCCAGTTTTTTTGGCCGCAGCCACTGAAGCACAGAGGCCAGAAAAAATATGCCATATAAATGCTGAAAATAGTAATTTTTTGCCATACGTTGACTCAACGTATATGGCAAAAAATGACTATTTTCAGCATTTATATGGCATATTTTTTCTGGCAACTGTGCTTCAGTGGCTGCGACCAAAAAAATGCATATTTTCTGCATTTATATGGCATAATTTTTCTGGCCTCTGTGCTTCAGTGGCTGCAACCAAAAAAATTTATATTTTCAGCATTTATATGGCATAATTTTTCTGGCAACTGTGCTTCAGTGGCTGCGTCCAAAAAAACTGGGCAAACAATGTCTACAAGGTCAACGTATGGCGAAAAATTACTATTTTCAGCATTTATATGGCATATTTTTTCTGGCAACTGTGCTTCAGTGGCTGCGTCCAAAAAAACTGGGCAAACAATGCCTACAAGGTCAACGTATGGCAGTTGTTTAAAGAGAACAGTAGATTACTAGCCAGCAAAGCTACCTAAGCTAAAATGTCCCTCAAATCCCTGCAGACTTCTGTCCCTCCAATACAGAGCAGTATCAAGCAGATTACTAGCCAGCAAGCTTACTATCATCTGTCCCTGAAATCACTAACAGCTCTCCCCCTACACTATCTCTTCCAAGCACACACAGGCAGATTTTTCAGATACATTTTTGCCCTTGATCCCCCTCTGGCATGCCACTGTCCAGGTCGTTGCACCCTTTAAACAACTTTAAAATCATTTTTCTGGCCAGAAATGTCTTTTCTAGATGTTAAAGTTCGCCTTCCCATTGAAGTCTATGGGGTTCGCGAACCGTTCGCGAACCGCTCGCATTTTTGCGCAAGTTCGCGAATATGTTCGCGAACTTTTTTTCCGACGTTCGCTACATCCCTACCTCTCACTTTAAAACCTGGAGGCCTTGGGGTTTGTTCTGGGTTTGGGATACCTTACATAACAGTACTGAAATTCATGGTGGGTTTCCTTAATGATTTACCGATAGATGTGAGTTCCTCCAAAAAAATAATGTGTCCTAATAAATACAAAATATTTATTAGGACATATTGGGCATTGACCTAACTTGTTTCTTGCCTCTTGGGGCACTCACGTATGGGTAAGTGCCCCAACAGGCACGAAACGCGTTAGGTCTTTGCCCAATATGTCCAAATAAATATTTTATATTTTTTTACTTGCTGGCTTATTTTTATTGAGGAACTCACATCTACCGGTATGTTACTGTATGTGTGTTAAACGCACGCTATTGACTAATGTGCATTTATTGTAGCTGGCGTCATAATTATCTGCGTCGATTTTGACACCCGCAAATTGACGCCGGCATCATAATTCTCATTTCAGGACAAATTTGCCCATCACTACTTATGAGAATTATCTTTATTTAGTTATAGCGGCCACCCGTAAAACTCTTTAATTATGCTTGATTAAAGATATTTCAGGAATTCCACCCCCCTCACTGTGCAGCCTAAAGATCTTCTTACTTAGGGATGGTTATAACTCCTAAATCCCTGTTATGTTCTATGCAAAACTATAATAAACATATTTTTACTGAAAACTGGAGGGACCAATATTTCAGAATCTTACACCTTGGATATAGTCAAAAATACAAACTATGTGGGTGAATCTTGAATTATTCAAATCTAATAAAAAACAATTAAAGGTAACATTAAAAGCCAACTATTTGCAATTTTAGATTTTCGGAAATTTTCTCCCAACAGAAAATCAGGATTATATTCAAAAAGTGCTTATGGAAACCATCTTTACATATTTAAGTCAGTTATGGCTGCCACCTGTAAAACTCTTTATTTACAATGGATTAAAGAGAAAGTTCCCTCCCTAGATGTTGTTGTCACAATTGAGATATTTGTCAGAAACAGATAAGTAAAAAATATTTTTTCAAAATTTTGAAAAATGTTCTTTAAATCCTGTTTCTGATCTGGAAAAAAACAATAATTCACAAATTCATGGGCAAAACACATGGCCATTATAAAAAAAACAGTGATGCTTAGGGGCAGATTCACTAACCAGCTAAAATTCGCCAGGCATTTCTGCCTAGCGAAAATTCGCTAGTGATCATGCACTCAGGTCAATTTGCATAGGGCGGGAAATTTAAAGCTGTATGGACGTCTTTATTGTCAATGTTGGTTCAAATACTTAACATTTCCACTGTTACACCACATGTCCAGGGAGTTATTTTAATGCCCTACACATAAGCCCACTGTAAAGTTAATGTTCCATATGTTGGAAAATGTATGGGGGAGGCCGGTTACAAAAAAAAAAAAATTTAAGGACTTTTGCGGGCAATCACTCTGAAAAAAGGAAAAGTCATCAGAATATTTTGAACTTTGATGCATTTTCAGCTCACAGAATATAATGTAAGTGATAGAAGATTGAGGAAGATCTAGCTGCTCCATTGCACGCCTGGTCTGAGCTGGCGAAGGTAACGCTCAGGAAAATCCGCACTTTAGTGAATTTCCGCAGTTACGTCCAATCGCCAGAGCGAAAATTCACCTCGTTAGAGTGCGAATGACTGCTAGCGCTAGTGAATTGGCGCCTGCTCACATTAATAAATTGGCAATGGACAGCAGGGAGGGGAGGAGGGAGGGGGAGAGGAGCAAACTGAGCATGCTCAAGCCCAAGATCTGAAGCTGAAAACAGGAAGTCTGATACAGAAGCCCATGTGTACACAATAGCAGGACTCAGAGCAGCATTACTTTGAAGGTTTACTGGTGTATTCATATAGACCTATCTGATAAAGCTTACTTAATTTTAACCTTTCCTTCTCCATTAATGTGGAATTCAGTGCATCGCTAGTTTTAATAGGTGGCACCAGCAGACCACATTATCTGCCTGGTCAGTCTGGTTATACCGGCTAAAGTTAGTGTCACCATCTTTATTAGTAAAGCTTAATAGCCTGTGGTGGAGGGGCCGTCTGTGACATCACAGGCTAGGGGCAGTGACATCACGGAAACATAATGCCAGCCAGATGGCAACCCTAACTAAAGTCTAATGGGATAGCAAGTTGTCATCTGAAGACAAATGAAATAGACAAATATATTCCAAATATGAGTGAAAATGTTTTTTTAACATTGAAGAGAAACATATCTGAGTACTCAATGTAGAGTGATACAGGATATTTGAGCATCTGTCTTGGCAAATCCATTCTGCTAACAATATATTTTTCCTTTCTGCGTCGCATCACGTAGAGCCTTCAACAAAGACGTAGAATTACAAAAGGACAGAGCTGCAATTAAGAGCAGTTAAGCTCACCCATAATCAAACACTGGAATACTCAATCCACTCTGTCACTCCTCTTTACTCAAGTTCTCCCTATCTTCTCTTTGTACGAACAGGGCTGGGAATAATTGGCGGATGAAAATCTTCTAATTAACTTTAGAAGAGGAAGCTCTTTAGAGTTCACGTTCTTTTGAAAATTTTGCATGAATATTTAGTGTTACCATTTCGCATGTGCATAAATACCTAGAGGATCTGTTGCCTAGAAAAAAAACATATTCTTATGAAAGTGTGACTTACAGTTTCTCAAAACATACATTTGTAAATATGTTGACGCTTTAGAATAAAATTGCGATCTTGTATTGTGAGATGTGTTTTGTAGTCCCAGTTTATGCAGTATAATGTAGAGAAAGGTTTTATGTTCCAGTAATCATTAGGGATGTAGCGAACTGTTCGCCCGCGAACTAGTTCGCGCTAACTTCAACCGTTCGCGTCCGCCGAATGTTCGCGAACGTTTGGGAACGTTCGCATTTTGAGTTCGCGTTCGATTCGAATACAAGTCGTTCGACCATTCGACCATTCGAATTCCTTCGACCGCTAAAAATCGAACGATTTCCATTCGTTCGAACGATTGTAAGCATTCGATTGAATGAAAAGCATTCGATCTAATGGCTTCGATCGTTCGATTCGAATGAAAATCCTTCGATCGAACGATTAAAATCCTTCGATCGTTCGATTCGAACGATTTTAGCGGGTGTTCGAAGTTCGCGAACTGTCCGCGAACGTTCGCATTTTTTGCCGGTGTT
Organism: Xenopus laevis; assembly: GCF_017654675.1. NCBI lineage: Eukaryota > Metazoa > Chordata > Amphibia > Anura > Pipidae > Xenopus > Xenopus laevis. The sequence continues at coordinate 166,809,722 of NC_054373.1, forward strand.
CGCGAACGGCGTTCGCGAACACCAAATCGGCAGTTCGCTACATCCCTAGTAATCATTCCTATAATGTAACTGACTCGGAGCATGTGCACCGAAAGTGCTGAACTCTGATGGGAAGTACTCAACAAGATGGCATCAATGGGCCATGTTGGCAGTTTAAGGTGCCCATTTCAAAGGGCATCAATACAGTGTTGTACTGGGATGCCTGGGGCCCACCAGGACCCCTGATCTCAAGGGCCCGCATGCCTTCTCAGTACAAAGCAACAACCACAAAAAATATCAAAATAAAAATTGGAATGGCAGCGCAATATTAAATTGACTAATTAAACTTCTCTTTAGCAAGGAATAAAGTGTGATAGTGAAAAAATGTTTGGAATAGTGACACTGACAGTAGAGGTTCATTTCTGTCTATCTTCTTAAAACAAAAGATTCAGTAAGTTTCAACAGTACCTAATGCAGTGGACTCACAAATGGTCTGGAGAGTTTAAGTCAATTTTTTTGTTTGCCACAAGGGGATGGATTGTGCCTGCCAACTCCAAGCTCTTTTCCCGGCTGTACTTTCAGCAGCAGCTTACAGTCTGCTTTACAGAGAGCTGCATGCTCCACTGATGTGCCGCATGTGTGCTGGGGTTGGGGGTGTTATGTGCGGACGCAGGACACGCAGACAGGCCAGACGTCACGTGAAAAAGAGTGAGGTGATGCGTTCACCACTCCACTTCAGTAAGTTAAATAATCTGGCCATATGGACGCTGACCTGCTGGCTGATGCTCTAGTATGCTGCACCTGCACTACCTGCGGCGGTGGGCTTGCTCACTGCCACACTTGCTGCTCGCACTCAGAGGTCCTATAGCTCACTGAGCATGGGCCCACCGAGTACGGGGCCCACCTGGTCCCTACCCGGTGCCCCGGCAGGCCAGTCCAACCCTGCATCAATAGTGATGAGCGAATCTGTCCTGTTTTGCTTTCTTGAAAAATCTGCAAAATTATGAAAAATGTCACTAAACAACGTAAAATTCACAAAACGCATCTAAGTCAATGGGTGTCGAGATTTATTTTACACGCATCGATTTTTTACTCACTCCAAATGCATTAAAGTCAATGGCCGATTTTCTTATGGCAACTTTTTTGTCCCCCAACTATGATGCAAGATGCCAAGGCTTTTTTTACATGCACCTCCTACAATAAATTAATTTTGGATATACTTTTGGGGTATAATAAATATTTTATTGAGGCGCTCAAACTTTACTGAAAATGTCATTTATCTGCTTATTAATGATTGCCTGTCTGAAAATGTTTTCTTTCCCCTTCATTTCGTCTGCAGTTATTCAACTTTTTTGTTTTTTGGCTTTGCTTTTTCTATTAGTATTCCCAATGTCATTTTTTTGACTAATTCCGCTATACCCCTCAGAAACAGCAGCTACTTAGTTTTGATTAATGATTTCAGGGACATTACACAGCCTGCGTGCGGGTGTAGTTGTCAGTGATAAGGACTTTTTGTACCGAGGATCTCAGAACACAAGCCGGGAATGTTCTCTGCCGCTGTGTTATGTTTATAGACACAAAGACGATGTATGAGATAGATGACTTTGCGGAGAAGCTGCGTATTGTAACTGCTGAACTCCAGTATACCTGCGGGAGTAAAATAGATGGGCATAGTGTGCATTTGTAAAGTACAGGTATGGAATCCGTTATCCGGAAACCCATTATCCACAAAGCTCCGAATAACGGAAAGGCTGTCTTACATAGACTCCATTTTATCCAAATTATCCAAATTTTTAAAAATGATTTCCTTTTTCTCTGTAATAATAAAACAGTGCGTTGCACTTAATCTGAAATAATATATAATTAATCCTTATTGGAAGCAGAACCAGCCTATTGAGCTTATTTAATGTTTACATGATTTTCTAGTAGACTTAGGGGCCGATTCACTAACTTCGAGCGAAGGATTCAAAGTAAAAAAACTTCGAATTTTTGTGCTCCTCGACTATCGAATTGGCGTAAATTCGCCTGAGTAGAATGATTCGAATAGATTGAGCGCAAAAACGCTGCGACTATTCGCCATTCGATAGTCGAAGTACTGGATCGAGCGCAAAAACGCTGCGACTATTCGCCCATTCGATAGTTGAAGTACTGTCTCTTTTAAAAATACTTTGACTGCCTACTTCGCCACCTAAAACATACCGAATTGCTTTAAAAGCCTATGTGAAAGTCCCATAGGCTTGTTTTCCAAGTTTTTGATTGAATAAAAAGGCATTCGATCGAATGAAAATCCTTCGATCGAATATTCGATCGAGCGCCTATTCGCCTGGCGAATAGTCGCCAATTCGACTATTCGCCAGCGCTTAAATTCGCCCGAATTGCCTATTCGATTCTATTCGATTCTATTCCCCAGTCGAATCTCAAAAGATTTAACCCCTCGAAATTCGACCCTTGATGAATTTGCCCCTTAAAGTAAGAAAATCCAAATTACAGAAAGATCCGTTATCCGGAATAACCCAAATCCAGAGCATTCTGGAAAACAGGTCCCATACCTGTACTATAAGGGTCTGTATTGGTATGGATTATTTTATTTTTGCAAAAACCAGTTAATTACTGTATATGGCAGTGACATTGTTCCCATTCCTTTGGTCCAGTAATAAATATACTGAAGATCAGAAACTCCTTCTCTTCTCATCATGGTGAGAGCCCTGTGAAAAAGAGATTCTTTATTTTTTCTCGATTCATTTTGTTTAAAGTCATCATTTGATGTTTATTTTCACTGGATTGTTATGTAATAATCTTTTTATTCTATTTTGTTATCTGACAGGATTTATTATAAGTCAATATTTTGTTGCTTTTTCTCATGCTGTTTATTTTCAAAATACTATTAAACATAATTGAGAAGAAAAGAAAAAGGGATTCCACCGCATGGATAAAGAAGATAAAACATCTTTTCAGTATATAGTCTTGAACCTTTAAACAAGTCTTGGGCTTGGGCTATTGGAAAGATGACAGGAGTGCTAAATCTTTGTTTAATGGTTGGTTCACCTTTAAGTTAACGTTTAGGGGCCGATTCACTAAGGGTCGAATATCGAGGGTTAATTAACCCTCGATATTCGACTAGGAATTAAAATCCTTCGACTTCGAATATCGAAGTCGAAGGATTTAGTGCAGATGGATGGATCGAACGATTCGAAGGATTTCAATCCAACGATCGAAGGAATATCCTTTGATCAAAAAAAGTTAGCCAAGCCTATGGGGACCTTCCCCATAGGCTTACATTGACTTCGTTATCTTTTAGATGGCGAACTAGGGGGTCGAAGTTTTTTTTAAAGAGACAGTACTTCGACTATCGAATGGTCAAATAGTCGAACGATTTTTACTTCGAATCCTTCGATTCGAAGTCGTAGTCGAAGGTCGAAGTAGCCCATTCAATGGTCGAAGTAGCCCAAAAAAAACTTTGAAATTCGAAGTTTTTTACCTTCGAATCCTTCACTCGAAGTTAGTGAATCAGCCCCATAGTATGCTATAAAATGGCCAAGTCTAAGCAGCTTTTAAATTGGTCTTCATTATTTTTGTTATATAGTTTTTTTAATTATTTGCCTTCTTCTTCTGACTCTTTCCAGCTTTCAAATGGGGGTCACTGACCCCATGTAAAAAAAACAAATGCTCTGTAAGGCTACAGATTTGTATTTAGTGCTGCTTTTTACTACTCATCTTTCTATTCAGGCCTCTTCTATATATTCCAGTCTCTTATTCAAATCAGTGCATGGTTGCCTGGGTAATTTGGACCTTAGCAACCAGATTGCTGAAATTACAAACAGGAGAGGTGCTGAATAAAAAAAAAATACTGGAATGTATGGCCCACTCGCACACCCTGGCCTTCTAAAAATTTGCAAATAAATACGCAATGGTTCTGCCCTGCTTGAAATAGCCTTGTGTGCCAGTGATCGTTTTGGGCTGAATAAACCCCCCCACAAATAATAAAAATTGAAGCCAATTACAAAATGTCTTTTTATAATATTAAAAGTTAATTTTAAGGAGAACAACCCCTTTAATTGTTGTTCACTTGAAATGCTTCGTTCTTAAATTGAAGGTTCATATAACCTAATATAAGTCTAATTCAAGCTCCCATTTATGGTACAGCATTTGCACTGCCCTCCTTACTCCTCAACAAAGTTAGTGGTATTGTAAAAATAAATATAGGGTAGTAATAGGGATTCAACCCCAATTTCACTTTTAGTGATCAATATGTGATACACAATGGCTTGTTTATATAAACTATAGTAGAGTTTCTGAAGCAAATACACCAGTTTTACCAGTGCAGGTCAACACTACATCATATTGTCATTCCTTTACAAAACTTTAATTTTTTGGTGTTACTGTTCCTTTAAACCCACTGGAAGTCGCTCTAGTGTGCACATATACTGTACAAGGAGCAAGCGCCTAAAGTGAGCCCGGCCTGCAAGTTTGATGGTTATATAGAGTCCAAATTCTCCAATATTGAAATGGAGTGCTGGAGATGACATACAGTAGAATTAGCAATTAATGGGAGAAAAGAATCTTCTCGGTTTTCTTCCCAATAAACATTCAGAGACTGTTTTGGTTATGTAAATTTGCGCCCAAGTAATGTTAGTTTGTAAAATAAGATATGACAAGTGAGACAAATAGATAAACAGTTTCAGAGCTTTCCCTGATAGCGCAGGATTAATATGGGGGACGTGCGGCAGCAATGAGACGGGTTAGTTTCAAGGTTATCCAGATACAATTCAGCAATCAGTTCATAGAAATAGAATGTTAGCGGCTGTTTATTCTAGTCTCTTTGTCTCTGAAATATCTTAGCTTTAAGGAAAAATACAAGCAGTTTACTAATACAGGTATGGGATCCATTATCTGGCAACCCGTTATCTAGAAAGCTCAGAATTACGGAAAAGTTGTCTCCCATTTTTATCCAAATAATCCAAATTTTTAACAGTAACTTGTACTTGATCCCAACTAAGATATAATTAATCCTTATTGGAAGCAAAACCAGCCTGTTGGGTTTATTTCTAGTAAACTTAAGGTGTGAAGATCCAAAATCCAGAAAGGTCCCTTATCCGGAAAACCCCAGGTCATGAAAATTCTGAACAACAGGTCCCATACCTGTAATAAAGTAAATTTTACATGTATTTCCTTTGAAATAAACAGTGGCTCATAAACCTGGAATATTCCTGCTCGTCGTCGTTGCTACATCTTCCTTGCCAGGTAAGAGGCATTTTCTTACTGTTTCAGTGCAACGGCCCTTGGTTAAATAGATGTTGTGCCATTGTGTTTGGCTGCATATTCCGCATTTGTTGTACTGGACTGAGTGATATGTTCCCACAGTGCACTGAGTTGGCTGGATGTTTAGTGTTACTTTGGTAACTAGAATGAGGCCACAAAATAGAATTTACTGGGCAATGCCCTTAGAAAAAAGGCTACATTGGACCCTTCATGCTCTGGACAGGCCTCTGTTTTTGAATTGGAGGTGACAGATATGACATGTGCAGTATAGGTGGCAGGACCACGAGTCTTATTCTTATTCACTAACATCGGCAAAGCTCTAGGTGCACAAAATCTGCAATTGTTGGAGAAATTGCACCCATGGGGGCATAATTATGAAAGAGTAAACTTAGAGATCACCACAGTCCACTAGAGTGAAACTCCGCCACTCCCCATTCATTTCTATGGGATTTTTAAAAGAGTATTTCTCAATTGGTGAAAGTGAAAGTTCGCCCTTTGCTAAATATGCAGAAAAGAAGATGGGGAGCTACTGGGGCATCTTTGGAAACACAGATCTTTACTGCTAAAGGGCTGTGGTTGCCTTGGGCTGGTAAAGAAGCCCAAAACATAAAGTATAACATGCCTGCCCTACGTCTTTAGTTACACTTTACTTCTCCTATAAAACACATTTCTTCTTCCGTTTTCAGGAACTTTGCTGATTTATTAACAGGGGCAGGCGTCACTTCGCTAGCTAGATAGACACTAGCGGTCATTTGCATTACTCTGCAAATTCATTAAGATGCGTATTTTACTGAACATTACCTTTTTTGCCAGACTTGCCTTCTCCAGCTCAGACCAGGCAAAGTGCACTGGAGTACATAGATCTTCCTCTATTTCCTGTCACTTACTTATATATTTTTTAGTGGAAAAAGTTCAAAAAGTCCAAAAAACGCTGGCGTCTTTTCCTTTTTTCAGAGTGATAGCCTGCAAAAGTCCTTACATTTTTTTTTGGGTAACCGGGTTCCCTCATACATTTTCTAACATATGGAACACAAACAATACAGTGGGCTCAACAACTCTATTTTCTTTATTAAGGTTCCCTGGACTTGTGTAATGTATTTGCTGCAACATATACGTCCATGTAACTTTAAATTTTCTGCCGTATGCAAATTAGCCTGAGCGAAGACCTCTAATGAAGTTGCGCTAGGCAGAATTGAACGCTAGCACATCTGCTCTTTGATTTGCTCACATTGCCGAAGTGACACTAGTGAAAATTCGCCAGTGTTCAATGCCTTGGACGCAACTTTGCATTTTAGTAAATTAGCGTTGTCTGAGCGAATTTTCGGCTCGCGAAGTGTTGCGATGGGTGCGGAGCCGTCACTGACGAATTTTCACCGCTTAGTAAATTTACCCCCTAGGTACAAAATTGAAAGCTTTACAAATACCTTGGGATATATTTATCAAAGAGTGAAGTTAGAGATCACCACAGTCCTCTAGCATGAAATACCGTCTCTCTCCATTCATTTCTATGAGATTTTTAAAAGCGTATTTATCAATGGGTGAAAGCGAAAGTTCATCCTTCTGCGTTTCAGAATCCCATAGAAATGAATGGTGAGAGGCGGAATTTCACTCTATAGGACTGTGGCAATCTCTAACTTCACTCTTTGATAAATATGCCTCAAAAAGTGAAGTTAGAGATCGCCACAGTCCGCTAGCATGAATTCCTCCATTCATTTCTATGGGGTTTTTAAAGGCGTCTTTATCAAATGGTAACCTTTTACTTTCATCTTTTGATAAATACGCCTTTAAAAATCCCATAGAAATGAATGGAGAGTGGTGGAAATTTCACTCTAGAGGACTGTGGCCACCTCTAACTTCACTTTTTGATAAACATACCCCTTTATACCCATTAGAATTTTGCAGCAAAATTGTGCTTGCAGTGAATGACATGCCTCTACATGTCTAAAATATAAATGTTCTCTGGTTGTTGGAGTCTCTGACCCTCTTCCAACTCATCTTGCGAACAAGCCGTCCTCTTCCTTCCTTAATTCTTTGCGCAGGTGTGAATGCACGGTAGAGTTAAAAGCTACATGCGTCAGTCGCTGGATATTAACGAAAGAAGAAATAAAGAAGAGAATGGCCCACTTGCAAGTATCCCAGGTTGGGGTATAAGGGTAGTCCAGGAGCACCAGCCTGGGTTATTAGAATCCTTGGGGTGCCCTAACATTTGCCACCCCCATGGATTTGACCTTTCCTTTAACCCACTGCCTGGTTGCGAAGGCACAGACTGACTTACAATGCCACATTCTAAACTAAGGGGCACATTTACTATGAGTCAATATCGAGGGTTAAGTAACCCTAGATATTCGACCATCGAAGTAAAATCCTTCGACTTCGAATATTGAAGTTGAAGGATTTACCGCATTTCGTTAGATCGAAGGAAAAATCGTTCGAATCCATCGATCAAACGACTTTCCTTCGATCAGAAATTACTTAGAAAGCCTATGGGGACCTCGGTGCTCGGTAGGTTTTAGCTGGCGAAGTAGCTAGTCGAAGTTGTTTTTTAAAGAGACAGTACTTCGACTATCGAATGGTCAAATAGTCGAACGATTTTTAGTTCGAATCGTTTGATTCGAAGTCGAAGTCGTAGTCGAAGGTCGAAGTAGCCAATTCGATGGTCGAAGTAGCCAAAAAAATACTTCAAAGTATTTTTCATTCTAATCCTTCACTCGAGCTAAGTAAATGTGCCCCTAAAAGTTAATTTCCAGAAGGAATGCCCATTTAAAGGAATACTGTCAGCACATAAATACCATTTTTATGTGGTAAAAACCATTTTTGTACAGGCTTTAGCAGTGTTTACATTTAATATATTTATATAATTAATAAGTACAATCCATCAGTCTACATTGCCTTAACTTAAGCTGGCCATAGACGTACGAATCCTCGATTCATACGATTTTCGAGTGTTTCCTGACATTTTTCATGCCATGGCAATCAGTTGTTCAGTCGATCGGACAGGTTAGAAAATTATCTAGAAAATATCTCTGCATGTATTGCCGATCTGACGATTTTCAGTGGGAGACTGTCAGTGTCGGACTGGCCCGGCGGGACACCGGGAAAAAACCCAGTGGGCCCCGACCCTCGTGGGCCCCCGCCGGGCAAGACCCCCTCTAATAGTATAAAAATTTTGAAAAAGTTTCCGGCGATGCGCATCGCATCGCCGCTTGCGCATGCGCATGGCGGCGTTCGAGCCGCGCAGTAGGGGGGCGGGGGGCCCTGGACTAGCAGTCCCGGTGGGCCCCGGGCCCCCCAGTCCGACCCTGGAGACTGTCACCAGCTTTTGTTGGACATAAACTTTTCGTACGATTGTTGTCAGGGTAGAACATCGGCTGATCTGTTATTTTACTACTTTATTTAAACTGAAGGTTAGTGGCAGGTCAGGAGATGAGGACGTCTGTTCGTTCAATATTGAAGGTAAATCTGCACATCTATGGCCAACTTAAGTCTCCTAAGGTATAGTTTGCCAGTGACCAGGAGACTCGCTAAAGTGCCAAATAGCCCCCCTTTGTTGTTCATTCTCCAAATACTCTTCCAGCTTCTGGGTGTTTGCTGCGCTGTGTACCTGCAGTGAATGAAGCGATATGTAAACAAAAGAAAAAGTGGAATTGCTCAGGGTGCATTTTAGACAGTTTATGTTATACCATAAAAGTGCTTACATATATAATATAATGTAAATGTACAGTTGGAGAGATAGAAGACATAAGGGGCATTCACTTACCCTGATGCAGTGAAGTCAATGGGGCAGATTTACAACTGACTTGGGGCAGCTGGGAAATTGACAATATGTCTAGCCCCATGTCAGATTTCAAAATTGAATATAAAAAAATCTGTTTGCTCTTTTGAGAAATGGATTTCAGTGCAGAATTCTGCTGGAACAGCACTATTAACTGATTCATTTTGAATTTTTTTTTTCCCCATGACAGTATCCCTTTAAGTATGTTATAGCATGCCCTATGTCTAGCAACTTTGCAATTGGTCTTCATTATTTATTTTTGATTTGAGTTTTTTTAAATTATTCGCCTACCTCTTCTACATCCTTCCATCTTTTGAATGGGGGTCACTGATCCCAGCCGCCAAATAACTATTGCTGTGTGCGTTTTCAGTTTTATTATTTCTGGAACTTGTTTTTCCTTATCTTTTCACGCCGATTCATATTCCAGTCTCTCATTAAAGCCACTGCCTATTTGCTATGGTATGTAAGACCCTGGCTGCTGAAATAACAAACTGGAGAACGGCTGAACAAAAAGCCGAATAACTGAAAAACCGCAAATAATAAAAAATGAAAACCAACTGCAAATTGTCTCAGAATATCGATGTCTATGTCATACTAACAGTTCATTTGAAGATGAACAACTCCTTTAATAACTATAATAATTGCTGTATGCGCATAGCATGTGGCTCTAGATTGCTTATATGTATGTTAAAGGGAAATTGCTACATTGTTTCAGGTATCATGTTTGTATTAAGGCTTGCTTGTCATTATCATTAGATCAGGCTCCCCCTGTATATTCCATTGTGTTGCACTAAATTTAGGAGCTGCTCTTGTAAGGCTAATGGCACATGGAGCATTTTGACTGCTGCAGTCTCCTGGCATCTGGTCCCATGGGTTAATTTAAAACTATATTTTTTTTAATATTTGTGAAAATACTTGTCTTTTGTTAATTAATATGTCATTTCCAATTAATTGGCAGAACACAAGGATAAAACCACTATTTATTTCCATGGCTGACTGCCCAGTAAGAAAGTAGGAAAACTTTTTTTTTTTTCTCCAATAATCTTTCTTTCCATCTTAAAGATGATGACATTGAATGGATACTTTTTGTCTTTTCAAAAAAGACAAACCTGCCTCCAACTATCCCACTATAACAATTTCATCAATGTGACCTTTACTTATGGGAACAACAGCTAAATCTGCTTCAATTTAGTTTTATTAGCTGCCTGATCAATCAAACTGCTTCATAGCTTCAGGCACTCGGAAATGTCCTTGGGTTTGCAAGAAAACAGCCCAAAACATATTCAAAATGTTTAAAATGGGGGTTTACCTTTAAGTTGACTTTTAGTATGTCATAGAATTCTAATCAACTTTTCATTTGGTCTTCATTATTTATTTTTTAAAGGAGGAAGGATTCGGGGTTTGGCCGAATCCAAAATAGTGGATTCGGTGCATCTCTAGTTTTTAATTATTTGTTTTTTTATTCTGGATCTTTCCAGCTTTCAAATGGGGGTCAATGACCCCCATCTAAAAAGCAAATGGTCTGTAAGGCTACTCATGTATTGTATGATTACTCAACATTCTATTCAGGCCCTCTCCTATTCATATTCCAGTCTCTTAATCAAATCAAATCATAGATCCTAGCAACCAGAAATGACAAATTACAAACTAGAGAGCTACTGAATAAAAAGCTAAATAACTCAAAATCCACAAGTAAAAAAATTGAAAACCAATTGTCTCAGAATATCACTCTCTACATCATAATAAATGTTAACTCAAATGAGAACAATCTCTTTAACAAAAATAATTAGCACTGACTTGGCATTACCTTGGTGCCACATCCACATGTGTTAATAAAGTCATGAAATGTGCCAAGAATGGGTCTGGACCTGGGTCTTTTCCCAACCCATAACAATTGAACAAGTGCTGCTGGATGCAAATGTTGTGCTTATTAGTGCCATTCTTTTGTGTCCAAACTCAGTCCTTACAGTTAACCTGGGGCGGCCATTAGGGTTGCCACCCGGCCGGTATTTTACCAGCCTAGCCGGTAAAATACCTGAAAAGGCCGGGCCGGTATTACAAATTTACCGGCAATGTAGCTGATACGATCAAAAGGAGCCCTCGGCCTGCCCCCAATCCCCTGCAACTTACCTTTTTTCCCCTCTTCTATCGTCCGCCGGTCTCCGTCGTGTCACCCCGCCCCCTTTGACGTCACGTCCCACCCCCTTTGAGGCCCCACCCCCAGCAGCCGGTAAAATTTTTTATAAAAGGTGGCAACCCTAGCGCCCATTGATGGAAAACCTGGAGGCAGCTCCCACCACCCTGACCAAAATGGTAATTGCAGGTTTCCCACAACGGATTGCATTTATTGGTGTAGCAGACTTGCAGCAAAATAATTACACCCTAATGCCTCTGTAATGGCACGTCACGAGCACTGGAAATATCAGCCGCATCTTATATTCCATTTGCAAACGCAAGGCTTCACAACTGCTTTTTGTTTTGACTGCATTCCAGACTAGAGTGCTACAGAACACAATGTGACTCCCATAGTCTCCATTAAATCAAATAATTATCATTTTTAAAGATGATTTCCTTTTTCTCTGTAATAATAAAACACAGGGCCGGAACTAGGGGTAGGCAGAGTAGGCACATGCCTAGCGCACAAAGGTGGAGGGGTGCCAGGCACGTACATACTCCTACCCCTAGTCCGGTCCCTTCTCTGCCTACCGCCCACTTGATCTCGCCAATCTGTGACAGTGCATCAATCCGCGCATGCGTGTGCCCAGACAGCATTGCAACCAGCCAGGTTGCCTAGGGTGCCTGCCCGGATCGGCCCGGCTCTGATAAAACAGTACCCTGTACTTCAGGGATCCCCAACCTTTCCAACCTGTGAGCAACATTCAGAAGTAAAAGGAGTTGGGGAGCAACACTAACATGAAAAATGTTCTTGGGGTGCCAAATAAGTGCTGTGATTGGTCATTTGGTAGCCCCTATGTGGATTGTCAACCTACATTGAGGCTCTGTTTGGCAGTACACCTGGTTCTTATGAAATTTAAACTTGCCTCCAAGCCAGGAATTAAAAAATAAGCACCTGCTTTAAGGGCACTGGGAGCAACATCCAAGGGGTTGGAGAGCAACATGTTGCTCACGAGCTACTGGTTGGGGACCACTGCTGTACTTGATCCAAACTAAGATATATAAAAAAAAGGGCTGTCCAGGTTAAAACTGGACAGGTAGTAACCCTAGCTGCCTGCGTTAGAGGGGCTGGGGAGAAACATGTAGGTAAGGGGAGGAGCATGTGGACTCAGTTCTGGACTGGGGCAACAAAGGCTGCCACCTCAGCGGCCCCCCACCCCAAGGCCCGGATTTCGGGTATAGGCACCCCTAGGCCCGATGAGTGCTACTGCCTGGGCCCTCGCTAGCGCCCCACCACACATGCGATCTTGCAAATATGCTGGAGCACTGGGGATTACACATACAGGAGTATCCGTCCCAGTGTTCATTAGGTTGCAGCTGGGCAGCATGCCGCTCCCTAAAAACTTGCTGCCTTAAGGTGGCCATAGACGTTCAGATTTGCCTTCAAATCAGACGAACGATCGTTCAGTGCCATCTCCCGACCTGCCACTAACCATTCAGATGAAAATAAAGTAGTAAAAGAACAGATCAGACGATGTTCTGCCCCTGACAGCAATCGTACGAAATTTATGTCCGGCAAAAGCTAGTGACAGTCTCCCACTGATATCGTCAGATCGGAAATACATGCAGAGATATTATCGGTAGCCGACAGAAATGTTCTTACCTGTCATCGAACGACCAATAGCCATGGCACGAAAAATGACGGGACACTTCGCACACCCGAAAATTGAACTTCCATAGTAACATAGTAAGTTAGGTTGAAAAAAGACACACGTCCATCAAGTTCAACCTTTTAACTCTATTTTAACCTGCCTAACTGCTAGTTGATCCAGAGGAAGGCAAAATACCCCATCTGAAGCCTCTCCAATTTGCCTCAGTGGGGGAAGAAATTCAAATCGGAGCAGTCCCTGGATCAACTTGTACTATGAGCTATCTCCCATAACCCTGTATTCCCTCACTTGCTAAACACCATCCAACCCCTTCTTAAAGCTATCTAATGTATCAGCCTGTACCACTGATTCAGGGAGAGAATCAAATCAAATCGAGACAATCAAATCTTTGCATCTATGGTCAGCTTTAGGCTCGGGACTTTGTGGAGACCTTCACACATCAAACACAATGCCTACCCCACTCCTGTGTGTAAAGTGAACCTTTTACTTTACCTTGTGGGCATGGGGGGAAGAACAGCCAGAGTTTCCAGCAGGGAGCAGGGCCCTATTATAAGTGTGCACACTTCTGCACAATTGATAAGGTCAGGCACATGTGCAAAGAGTGTGCATGAAGGTGATTCCTAATTTATGACTAATTTCAAATTTGCTTTAATTTACTGGTTTGCAATTTCAGTTATATTCAGAAATGGGGCTTTGTAAGGCTGTTACAGGAGCAACTAAGTCCTGTGGGACAAAGGAATGGAAGCGACAGTGTTATAGGGAGCTGTTTTGCCTTAGCAATGAAGCCTCAAGGTAAAACTGTGTTAGTAATGCCACGCATTATTATTATGATATACATCACCTAGCCATGATAGAAGCAAAGGCACACAAACACGCTCTATCTTTATTGTTGTCATTACTTTCGTAATTCCGTTTCAATCAAACGTCAATGGCAAAATGAAAATATTTCACGAAATGTGCTTCTTTGGAACATAAAATTGGCAGTGTATAAAAAAATATGAGCGCCTAGCTAATCTCTCCGCCGCGTAATTGCAGTTAGCGCTCTATCGCCTGTCAGATTTGTTTCACTAAACATTTCCATTCCTTTGAGATGCACTGAATATAGAAGTTAAGCTCGGCCGTATCTCCAGACATGTAACCCCATTTCCTCTCGGAAAGGCCTAACATCAATCATTCTCATTGGATACAAATATAATTACGGCTGGAGGATTAACAAATACCCGCAATCAAAGAGGGCAATGGGTGTTTAAAATACTTCATAGGGTGCCAATTTAAATATCTCAATTGCAGAAGTGAAATGCCTTACTCTGACTAGTCACCTTGCAGATTCATCACTGTTAGTTGGAGTTAAACATTGCACAGTGGGGCTATTTATCACAAAGGTGTTAATTAAGATACAATGAAGGGGTCAAGCACAATAGTAGCAAATCTGTACAAATCTTTCTGTTATGCCAGTAGCTTCTAGTCCTTCCACATCCCCCTGGTACAGGTATGGGAATCGTTATCCTGAAACCTGTTATCCAGAGGGTTCTAATTTATGGGAAAGCCATCTCCCATAGACTTCATTTTAATCAAAACACATTTTTTTTAAATGATTCCCTTTCTCTGTAATAATAAAATAGTATCTTGTAGATGTAATTAATGCTTACTGGAGGCAAAACAATCCTAACAGGTTTATTTAGGGGGTTATTTATCAAAGGTCGAGCTGATTTATATTGGAAAAATTCGAGTTTTCATGGGTATTTTTCAATCAAAACTGGGTTAAATTAAAAAAAAAAACTTGAATTGTTTGAGATTTATTATACCCCGAAGCTGGAAATAGCTTGAATCCAAAAATATTCCAGCTAAAACCTGTCAAAGTCATGTGGAAGTCAATGGTGGGTTTTGCTCGAAACCTCTGTAATTCGGGCGATTTGAGGTTTTTTGTTCGCTGAAAACTTGATCAATTGTAGTATTCCAATTTTCGAGGCTCATTCGAAGTATACAAAAACCTCACAAACCTCTAAAGCTTGACCTTTGATAAATAACCCCCTTTATGTTGAAATGCTTTGTTATTAGATATAGGTTATAGAAATAAATGTCACGTCGACACCATAAATCCAGAACCAATGCTAAGCACCCTGTTCTCGGCTCTTGGTTCTGCCTTTAACAGCCGCCTTTCACCTTGGGAGGAGCCCTCGGCTAATCAGATGCCGCCAGGTCTTATTAAAAGAGGTGCCAAGCGAAGGGCTCTGGACAAGCAAATGGGCACGACGGTAAAGCAAAGTCTTTTGGGCTGAAGGTCACAGTACAAGGCATAGACATTAAGCACAGTCAAATCAGGCCGGGTCGGTGCAGGCAGTATACAATCAGAGTCAGACAAGGCTCAAAGCCGGGGTATCAATCAAGAAGAGTCAAGACAGGCACGGGTCGGATTACAGAGAGTTAAATAGTCATTTACCAGGCAAGGGTTCAGAATCACAGAAGACAGCAGAATGAACCAGGCAGGGGTCACAACACGAATCAGATCACAGACAGGATACAGAATAGCTCCCAGGAACTCACTTAGGTGAACCTATAACGGGCAACTGAAAAATACAAAAGGTCCCTTTAAATATGTTTAAATTTCGATGCCATTGTGCGCTGGCGTCAACGCGCAAGCGCGAATGCACCTATAACATAAGAAGAGGCGCGCCGCGCGCGACCTAAGGAATCGGCGCACAGCAGCATCAAGGACTGCGTGGCGGGCATCATGGCGTGGCGGGCGTCCCCGCTGAACCGCTAGGCCACCAGGGTGAGTAGTTGTTACAATAAGTATAAAAGAAGATAAGTATTGAAATCCAAATTAAGAAAAGAACCCCAGGTGGAACATTCTGGATAACAGATCCCATACATGTATTTCAACATTCTCTTTTCATGGTCTCAAGCATTGTTGAGATGTCCACATTAAATATATGTCTTTTTTGGGGTGCACTCTAGACTTTTAAGCAAGTAATTAGTGTAGGTTACCCAGAGAGTTAACTTTCCCCTACTGCCTGGCAAGTCCACTGTCAGTAACCTATGCCCTGTAGGGTCGGACTGGGCCAGCCCAGAACTGCTCCCCCCACCTGACTGACATTGTGCACCAATCCTGACCTCCCCCGTGCAGATTGTGGCCAAATAAAAGATATGAAGGAATGCTCTGGTGGGGGGAATGGGGTTGCAGCTGGGGCGGGGGGCCTGGGGGGTGCATACCCCTGATGTAGCCCCCAAGTGTGACACTGATGCCCGTGGGAGTAAAGTTTTCCCTCTTGCCCAGGGCACCAGATTCTGCTTACATGTGTATAAAAAAGGTGTCTTTCTGGCCTCCACCATAGCAGGAGATTTCCCGGCCTGAGGTGATGGTTGACCCACGGATGTTTAGACATTTAAACCTATTCAGAATGAATGCTATTTAAAAAAACCTTAAATATTTAGTAAGAACAGAATTTAGATATCTTTTGTAAAATGTATTTATATTGTCAAGTACCCAGTGGGGAAAAATAACAGTATCGCTTCTACACATCTATACACATGTAACCCTCTTGTGCCACTCTCTGCCTTGATGACTTGCTTGGAAACAGTGGCATAACTAGATATTACTGGGCCCCACAGCTAATTATTTTTGAAGCCCCCAAAAATGTCTAGAGGTTGACCTGTTTTACCAACATTTATTTAAATTGTATACAAATTAGGGCTCCACAGGCCCCTGTACCTCCTGGCCCCCCTGGAGCTGCTTCCTTTGTAGTTACACCTCTGTTTGGGAATGTACAATGTAACTGCGTTTGTACTGAATCCCACTTCACTGGGAAATCTCTGCCTCTTTAGAAAACATAAAACAGAATATCCTTGTAAACTGAAAATTCCTTACAGAGATCCTTAAAGGGGAAGTAAAGCCTAAAATAGAATAAGGCTAGAAATGCTGTATTTTGTATACTAAACATAAACATGAACTTACTGCACAACAAGCCTAATCAAACAAATGATTTATGCTTTCAAAGTTGGCTACAGGGGGTCACCATCTTAACTTTATTAAACATCTTTGCAAGACTCATGCACATGCTCAGTGTGGTCTGGGCTGCTTAGGGATTGTCTTAAATAATCAAAACAACACAAGTCAAATAATATCTGCCAGAAGCCGATACAGCAAGACTGATTAATAATCAGAATATACAGACTGCACCGGGTCCTGTGTTGTCATCTAATCTAATGTGGATTTTATAGTTTTTGTATTGTTTAATATAAACTTTTTTCCAACTCTGCAGAACTAGTGACTGCAGCAAAATAATCCTCCCAATAGAATCCCAGTTTATCTGTTTAAGTCTGGCTCCATCTTTGTCCCTGCAGCTGGAGTTGGAAAGATTAAAGGGGAAGGCAAAAATAAAATTCAAATACAAATCTCTACACAGTCGCTGACTGCTCTACAGGGAAACAAACAAAGCTGCTTGAGTTCTGCATGGCTGGGAAGTAAGGCGGGGGCTCCCCCTGCTGTTCATAAGTATGATTGTTTCCCTGCTCAGCAGTTAGGGACCATCTGACAATTGCTATCCACAGCAGTAAATGAAGGGAGAATTTCACTGCATACAGTCTTGTTTCTTATATAAACGGTACACATTTTTAAATTAAAGTATATTGGAGATGTATTTCTTTTTCATTGAAGGAAGTAAAAATTAGATTTTATTTTTTATGCCTTTACATGCCCTTTAAAATATATCTCATATGACTCACTAACACATGTAAAAAAAAATGATGTACCCAACACTTTAATTGGCTGAGTCCCCTGCATAAAGACATTTCCGGGCTCCAACCTGCCAGCAGTGGGCCTCTGCCTGGGCCTTCCCACAGTCACAGGGTCTGCTCTATGATAGTTACACCACTGCATCTGGCTTTAAAATATCAGGATATTAGAAATAACTTCTGAATTCCAAGGAACTCAATTAAAGTACCTTTATATGATCATATACTATTCTAATGAATTATCTTTTACAACAGGGGGTGCATCATTCCCTATATGAGTCTGCCAGAAGGAGCACAAAGAGCTCAAAGAGGTTTTTTTTAAATTTTGGACTCAAGGGAAGAGGGAGAAATAAATACGGTAAGGAATATGCAATTGTAAGGAACTTACCCTGGTGGTCTAGTTGCAGCGGGGTCCATGCCGCGTCCTCTGCGTTGACGCCTGTCGCGCTGCTTCCTTCTCCTGTGCCGACTTCCTCTAGGGTGCGCACAACGCGCACGTTCGTTATTTAAAGGCGCAGTCGCGCTGGCGTCATCACGCCAGCGCGCAATTGGCGCGAAATTCAAAGGTATATAAAGCCCATTCAGATTACAGGACCTTGCCCGTTGTTAGGTTCAATTAGCTTGTTCCTGGGTGTTTATTATGATTCCTGTCTGGATCTACTGTGTTTGACCCTTGCCTGCCTGCTTACTATTCTGACCTCTCCAATCCTGACCTTGCCTGCCTGATCTCCTGTTGTTCTCTCCAATCCTGAAACCTTGCCTGTTCTCCGACCATTCTACGATCTCTAATCCTGATACTGGACTGTCTGACTATTCTACTGCTTGAGCTTGCCTGGCCCGCCTGTTCCTGGTGGCTTCCTGTCTTCCAGCATCCTAGTAAACAGTCGTGCCCCATTGCCTGCCAGAACTTACGCCTTGCACCTCTCGTTAAGTCCAGGTGGCATCTGAGTAAGCCTAGGGCTCCCCCCGAGGCCAAAGGTGGTCACTTACCTGGTGAAGTACGAGCCGAGACCAGGGTGCTTGCCATCTGTTCTGGTGTAGGGTGCCGACCGTGACAGCAATATTAGCAAATCAGCTGGGTCACATGGTGACAATCTCATATGGGAACCTTAACAATATTGGGTATATTGGTTATGGTTTGTTTTCCTACCATTTTAAATTTTAGATTCTTGTGTGGGCTTTAACCTCTAAATTTTCTCCTTATATATTTTTTATGTTTCCAACATTTCCACTTCAAGGTCTAATTAAATGGAGTCATATTAGTGGCTCACTGGTCCAGTGGGAGGGAAATCAAAGAAAGATCAGTGACTATTCATTCTCAATGACAGTTATTCATTTCAAGTGGAAAGTCCATAGCAATTTTTTTTTTATTTGTTTAGACTAGTGATGGGCGAATAAATTTGCAACGATTTTCCGCATTTCGTCGTGGCCAATAAATGGCGCAAAGATTCTGCAGTGAAAATTCCCCAGCAGCAGAAAATTTTGGACGCGCGTCGGAAAACTCGATCACGTCAAAACTAGTCAACATTACTCGGACGTCCATTGACTTTAACGTTTGCATCAAAATTCCCATTTTGTGAATTTCGTGGGAAAGTCACAAATGTTTCGCCGAAATGAAACGGTACAAATTCACCCATCACTAGTTTAGAGTATTTTGGTAGCAAGACCTCTGCCTTGTTTAAACATCATGTAAGGGCAAAGCCTAACATTCTATAACGTCTTTAACAACAAAACACATTTATTACTCCACCGATAACATTTGGTTATCGAATATTCAAAATGAATTCTGATAACATTTTGAGACTAAATTCTGAGGAGATGTCACAGATGTCACATCACCGTGGTGTTGGAAATAGCAATTCATGCAATTAACTCCACTTAGTCTGACCTCTGCGATTCACAACGAATTACTCATTTCAAGGATAATGGACCTGATCCAGAAACACAGCATGCCTTTAATGTCAAGTAGATTGTGCTCTGCAAATGTAATAGTCTTTTTAATAAAGGTCACTAAATCCAGTGGCAAGGACAATGTTGCAGAACATCCGTTTCTGTTACCAATAAGATGAGCTGCTTGAAGTTCTTGACTGTTTTTTTCTTATTTGTTCTTGGCAAGGGAGGGAACACGTATGGGAGTAGGTTCAGTTTTAATCATAATTATACATTTAAGTGGTCAAAGCCTGTGTCAACAAAGTTCTAATTGTACAGGAAGACTACTCCTCCATAAAAATCAGTCAAACATAGTTTATGTTTTTTTTAGGCAGAATAAACCAAATTCATTCTGCACTGTAGCTGTAGATGGAGGTGCTGGAGTTCCTTCATAGTAACTTGGTGTAGAAGATAATGGATGGACTTATAGTAGCCTCACTATGTCATGTGGGATGGACAGGTTGTGTCTTAACACAGTCTCCACTAGTGAGAAAGGACTAAATGAGTCCAGAGCTTGTGGTGGGATGGGCCCTGGAGAAGACTTCCTGTCAAGGAAGGCGACTCTGTTAGCAAAGTTATAACTAGAAACAGACTACAGCCAAAGTTTAGATGTTTTAGCAGCATAAGATAAAGATGACTATAGAGCTGAGCAGTCCAAAGCTCCACCAAAATACTTAACCGGGGACCCAAATGATTGTATAACAGTAGAGTGGAACCACCTCCAATAGTTGAAGGAGTATCTGTTTGGTCTCCATCATTCTGAATGTTTGACTAGTAACCTCATTAGCTAGCTACATGTATACAAACTACGTCCATAATCATTGTGCTTTAAAAGGGTTGTTCACCTTTAAATTAGCTTTTCGTATTATGTAGACAATTCTGAGACAATTTGCAATTGGCTTTAATTTTCTATTATTTATGCTTTTTGAGTTCTTTAGCTTTTGAATCAGCTGCTCTCTAGTTTGCAAGTTCAGCAGTTTGGTTGCTAGGGTCTAAATTACCCTTGCAACCATGCACAGAAATAAATAAGAGACTGGAATATGAATAGGAGAGGCCTGAATAGAAAGATAAGAAAGATACAGAGCCATGACCATCTTGGTTTGGTATCTTATGCAGCAATTTTGGCAAAATCAGAGGACACCCCTTATGCTTATAATCATATGTGAGTTGAGCACTTGTACACACTGGGTAGAAAAGCAGTGGCTGTAAATCAAAGGATAAATACAAGTATATATAATTCTTACCAAAGTCTAGTTTGCAACCGCCCGGGACCAACAGCTCTGGAAGCAGACCAAATGTAAAGCAACACATTTTACACTATTTTTTTTAAAAGTTGCTCTCTGTTATTATTTCTTTGTAATAAAATTGGTGCATTGTATGAGTAAAATGTGCTTTTTGGCCAAGTGGCAGTATTGTCTTATTATGTCCAGAGCTGAGACGAGTTCCACGGTGGAAGTAATGTAATTTAAAATGGCATGGCATTTAGCTTTGTCAAACTTAAAGTGCAGTAATGCAAAGATGACAGCGTAAAACTTTTTTTTTTATCCTCTTGTGCTATGGCTTCCTACTCATAGGAGGAGAGATCAAAATGCCTTCTGCATCCCAGAAACAAAATGTTATACATTATTTTCATGCCTCATAATACAATAACTATAATAAAATAGCAATGTAATAAAAAAAAATGTCACATAAATCCAACAATTCAGCAATCAAAACTTGGCACTGCCATTTCCCATAGAGTCCAACTTTTAGGGGGTTATTTACTAAACTTGATTTTTTTTTCGGTTTTTGGGCAAAAACTCGAATTTTTAGAGGAAAAAAAAAGGCTGCATAAAGTCAGAATCTGAAAATCGGCCATCTCAAACCTGTCGAGGTCATGTATAAGTCAATGGAAGATGTCCCTTTTACAATTTGAGGATCATGTGATCTGCGCTGGGTTTCTTCTGATAATCCGAAATTCGACCCAACTTTTTCGAGTTATTTTATTGATAAATAAGATCGTGGATGGGAATTTGGTCGAGCTTGCTTTAATAAAAATATGAGATAGATTTGAGTTTTAGTAAATAAACCCCTTATTAATACTCAAATTGTAAGAACTGCTGACAGCTCCCATTGACTTCTACATGAACTCACCAGCAATTCTATTTTTTTGCTCTAAATAAATCTCAAAACATTTGATTTTCGGAAACTCTATTTGAATTTGTGAGTTTTAGCACAACCCCCGTCCTAGAATCACAGAATAAACTTTAAATAAAATGTCAATAAATAATTAAGTGTTTCCCTATTAAAAATCTTTTCCTTCCCAAACAGATTTCTGAACAAGGCCAAATAGTTTTAAAATACCAAATTGCTTGTAAAATATTTTCTGATGTGTGCACACATATGAAGGGAGGAAGCAAGGGGTTAAAGGGTGCAACAAGGGGCACTCTATGTATAAATCCGTCCCTGATGAATGCTTTGTGAGGATAAATCCTCCCCAAACCAATACCAGCTAATTTTCTATATTACTGCATTCATCCAGAAGTGTATTCCGGGGTTATCATATGTGAAATTGCCCCTATATTTATCCTATCATGCATTCCAGGGATATTATTCATGGAATTGGCACTACATTTAACTGCTCATATGTTCTGGGGTATTTTAAACCAAATTAGAGCTATATTTATATTATCATGTTTTCTGGGGCATTTTACGTGGAATTTAAGCTGTTTCTATCCTTCTATTTGTTCTACAGTGTATGAAATTGGCACCATATTTATCTTGGCCTGTGTTCTGGGGTCTTATACATTAATCTGGCACTGCATTTATTCTGCCATTTACATAGAAACACAGTAAGTTAGGTTGAAAAAAGACACACCAATCAAGTTCAACCTTAAGTCTGTTTATAATCTGCCAGTTGATCCAGAGTAAGGCAAAAAAAAAAAAAACATTTGAAGCCTCTCCAATTTGCCTCAGAGGGGGAAAAATTCCTTCCTGACTCCAAGATAACAATCAGACCAGTGCCTGGATCAACTTGTACTATGAGCTATCCATAACCCTGTATTCCCTCACTTGCTACCATCCAACCCCTTCTTAAAGGGATACTGTCATGGGAAAATATATTTTTTTCAAAATGAATCAGTTAATAGTGCTGCTCCAGCAGAATTCTGCACTGAAATCCATTTCTCAAAAGAGCAAACAGATTTTTTTATATCTGACATGGGGCTAGACATATTGTCAATTTCCCAGCTGCCCCAAGTCATGTGACTTGTGCTCTGATAAACTTCAATCACTCTTTACTGCTGTACTGCAAGTTAGAGTGATATCTCCCCCCCTCCCTTTCCCCCCCAGCAGCCAAACAAAAGAACAATGGGAAGGTAACCAGATAACAGCTCCCTAACACAAGATAACAGCTGCCTGGTAGATCTAAGAACAACACTCAATAGTAAAAACCCATGTCCCACTGAGACACATTCAGTTACATTGAGAAGGAAAAACAGCAGCCTGCCAGAAAGCATTTCTCTCCTAAAGTGCAGGCACAAGTCACATGACTGGGGGCAGCTGGGAAATTGACTAAATGTCTAGCCCCATGTCAGATTTTAAAATTGAATATAACAAAATCTGTTTGCTCTTTTGAGAAATGGATTTCAGTGCAGAATTCTGCTGGATTAGCACTATTAACTGATGCGTTTTGAAAAAAACATGTTTTCTGATGACAGGATCCCTTTAAAGTTATCCAATGTATCAGCCAGTACCACTGATTCAGGGAAAGAATTCCACATCTTCACAGCTCTCACTGTAACAAACCCCTTCCGAATATTTAGACGGGACCTCCTTTTTTCTAATCGGAATGGGTGACCTCGTGTCAGCTGGAAAGACCTACTGGTAAATAAAGCATTAGAGAGATTATTATATGATCCCCTTATATATTTATACATAGTTATCACATCACCCCTTAAGCGCCTCTTCTCCAGCGTGAACATCCCCAATTTGGCCAGTCTTTCCTCATAGCTAAGATTTCCCATACCTTTTACCAGCTTAGTTGCCCTTCTCTGTACCCTCTCTAATACAATAATGTCCTGTTTGAGTGATGGAGACCAAAACTGTACGGCATATTCTAGATGGGGCCTTACCAGTGCTCTGATCTTGAATGTTATAGTGGAATTGGCCCTGGGAAACAATAAAGAAATCTGTGTAGAAAGTGTTTTTAATTAGCCTCCCCAAACAGATAAAATAACCATCCGTCTATGGCTATGCCATCATTCACCTGTGCAATACATGACGGAGCAAAGAAAAAGGAGAGTTTGCTGTCTCTATAGAGAAGTCTATCCTGACCGAATCCAACAATCGCCACATTGGTATTTCTCAGCTGTTCCGTGCAGCCAGCCTAGATCGATGTTTCCCATGG
The DNA here is from genome assembly GCF_017654675.1 of Xenopus laevis. Classification (NCBI taxonomy): domain Eukaryota; kingdom Metazoa; phylum Chordata; class Amphibia; order Anura; family Pipidae; genus Xenopus; species Xenopus laevis. Next base: position 166,833,567 of record NC_054373.1, read on the forward strand.
AAATGATTGCATTTACATTGCGCTGGAATGTAAAGGAAACAAAAGTGCCCCAATCTAAAAATGAAATCCCCTTATAATGCTATTAGCAATATGCAAATGAATTTTCAGCAGAATACTATAAACACAAAGCCCTGTAAATGGAGTTACTGAAGCAGCAACAAAGTATTTAATTAGCAGAATCCCATTATCTCCAACCCATGGAAAAATACACTTCTACTTAGGCTGCTTTAAAACGGCTTTTGTTGTAATTATTTTTTAATGGCGAAGGCAGCCTTGGCGGAAAGCTGTTTAGTTTATTTCCACAGAAGAAGAGCGTTCATATTGATAACATCATTTGAATTTCATTCTGGGAAAACGAAAAAATTGGTTTTAGGAACAATATAATAGTAATAAATGTTCAGATATATATATAATTCCATGCTGTCAATGTCTGATGCTTCTTCTTCACTAAACTCTTCGCTTTTCTACTCTGATGGCTTCTTACTTATGACTTCCAGAATGCTTAGGACCTGGGGTTTTCTAGATAACGATAATTTGGATATTAATACCTTAAAACTACTAAAAAATCATGTGTCATTAAATAAACCCAATAGGTTGGTTTTGCTTCCATAAGGATTAATTATATCTTAGTTTGGATCAAGTACAAGCTACTGTTTTATTATTACAGAGGAAAATGAAATATTTTTTAACAATCTTTGATTTGATTATAATGGAATCTATGGGAGACGGCTCACCAACCCATTGGATGTTACCCCAATGGCATCAATCCAGGTACTTATTTTTAAATTCATGACTTGAAGGCAAGTTTCAGTTGCATAAAGAAATATGTGTACTGCCAAACAGAGCCTCATGTAGGCTGGCAGTACACATGGGGGCTACCAAATAGCCAATGACAGCACTTACTTGGCATCCCCAGGAACTATTTTCACGCTTATGTTGCTTTCCAATTTTTATATGTGAATGTGGCTCACAAGTAAAACAGTTGGGGACCCCTGGTGTAGAAGATGCTGGGGCACCAACACCCATCTCATGGAGCACAAATAATTGCATTTTAAGTTACAAGCACAAGTTGCAAAATTCTAAAATATAATAGTTTGTGCCAATGGTGTTTTTTTTGCACTTGGTACCAACCCCCAAATACTATAGTAAACAAGACTTTTTGTTTAAGAAAGGAATAGGATAGGAAACAGTTTAGAGAATGTTGGAGAGGGATAAACTGGGACCCAAAATATGACAATGGAAAAAGAAGTGTGAGATGACAAGATAGGTTACGACTGGGTAAAAAGGGAAAAATGATAAGAGGAAAAAGACACATAAATTAAAATAAATGGACAATGGCTGATTCTATTAATGCTTTTAAGAGGGGTTTGGATTATTTCTTGGACAAGTATAATATAATAGTCCATGGTAATACTGAAATCTACAATTAGTATAAATATTTGTATATATAGTTCATGTGAGTGTATGGAGGGGTCGGTATGAGTGTGTGTATGTATGTGGACTGGGGATTATTTAGATGAATTTTGGTCTTTTTTTTTTTTTAGTTACACAACTACTGTAAAGTTGAGTAGATGAGGAAGGGTGGTTGCTCTCAGCGATAGCCAGCCATTCCACAAAATGAGGCAACCTGAAGTCAGTTATCCTCTAATGTTAATTCACATTCTGAAGGCACAAAAAATTAGACAGTAACAGCAGTTGGTGTAAATAGCCGGGAACAAGGTGCATTTCAGAAAAAAACATGAAACATTTTTGTTTTGCCCCTTTTAGAAAAGAAAAAAATATATATATATATATATATTTTATTTACATATATTTTTCTGTCTCATCAATTTCCTTCTCGAAAGGTTCCATAAAGTCACTTTGTGTAAGATTTTGCTTTATAAAGATCTGGCTAGTTGTTTTAGGCTACAAATAAAATATCTCCTTTGCACATGAATATCATATTCCCAGTTGCCTCAAAGATTTTTTTTCTAGGGGTAAAGCCAATGTCAGAAACAATGTCCTCCTATTCCAAGAATTTATTATAAGGCGGTTGTGGCTTTCTTTGACTTCTAGAAATATTTTAACAATGCGGCTGTTTAGAGCAAGGTCTGCAAGTCAAGTTAGAATTATAAGGGACCTTTGGGTTGGGGATAGGTTTACAATCCTGTTATTGCACATGCGATCAATGGAAAGTTCTATTTTGGGAATTTCTGCTCCAGCCACGTTACAGGGGAGCTCATCAAAACACAATAGAAATGTGCTACAAATGGCAACCTTCATGAACCCAGAGCTGAAAAGCAAAACGTACATCCAGCCTCTAACTGTATCATCAGTGGGGAAAGTCAGTGGAGCTGACAGAAGTCTAAAATAAGCAAAACTTAATTTGTAAGTTTTTCCTTCAAGAACTTTATTTCCAGATATTTTATTATTCTTATTAAATTCAGATGTACCCATACAGTATACGTTAACATGTGTAATATTTCATAGGGAAACGTGATAGCGTTGTACCCAAACTCTAGTCCAAGTTTCTGTTTTCTCAGAAAGATTTTATATTTTTCTTACAGTCTTCGAGATTAAGTGATGTCCTAGTGTGCGCCATTAACATTTAGGAAGACTTAATCACAGCCAGAATCAGTCATATCACAGCTCTTACATCCTAATGGTTTCCTCGTAGTACAACAATTTGTTCCAGCTGTTATAATGAACATAATGAAAATGCTATAGACCACTTGTGAAGCTCACATCTCAATATGACAGCACAGCACAACAAGCTTGCATCCCCATAAAAGGGACAAATTATGGAGTTTATTCTCAGCAAGATATTATGTAGAGCAGGGGTGTCCAAACTACGGCCCGAGGGCCACATACGGCCCAGGATGCATGTGAATGTGGCCCAGCTTGAAACGCTTGGTTCCCGAGGAAATAGGAGGAGGGGGGACTCGGCCCATTGCCCAGTTAGTAATAATAATAAGTCTATTTAATATCCAGGTGTCCCATATTCCAGTGTATAGCTCCATCTGGTTATCCAACTGCCATTGTACTGCCATTTCTGTGCATTTCCTTTACTTTAACAAATCAAACGTGTTTGTGTATTTCATGTGTGGCCCCAGACAATTTTTATTTTTCCAATGTGGCCCGGCGAGCCAAAAGTTTGGAGTAAGATTAGCCATCAAGATTATGGTGTCTCCATCATGTATAAGATCTGTGGGAATGTTTTATGAATATCCTTATAATTAAATTAGGGTGCATGTCCTACCATCTGTAAGGGGCATGAGGTTACCTGTGCGGCGGGGTTGCCCGCCGCATGGTCCATGAGCCGGTGCCATCTAGGGCGCGCGGCTCGCCTGCGCGCCTCTTAAAGGCGCAGGCACGCTAGCGCATATGCGCCAGCACATTTTTGATGCCCATTTGGCCCGAAATTTGAATCTATATAAGGCCCATTCTGTCTCCCAGCCAGTGCCCGTGATAGAACTTGTTTCTAAGTGGTTTCTGAGCCTAGTGCATCTGTTCCTGTTATTCTGTATCTTGATTATCCCTGTTTGACCCAGCCTGTATCCTGACTACTCTGAACTCTGTATCCTGACCCTTGCCTGCCTACGACAACTCTTCCTGCTTAACCCCTTGATTGACAACCCGGTTTGACCCTTGCCTGCCTGACGATTCTGATATCCGCCTGCCTAGACCCAGCCTGTCTGACCATCCTTCTGCCTAATCCTTTTGTACTGTGACCTTCGGCCCAAAAAGACTTTGCTAACAGCCGTGCCCCTTCGCCAGCCAGAACATCTCGCCTTGCACCCCTCGTTAAGTCCAGGTGGCACCCAAGTAAGCTGAGGGCTCCTCCCGAAGCCCAACGGTGGTCACACTACTGGTGAAGCCGAGCCGAGACCAGGGTGCTTGGCATTTGTTCTGATATCGGGTGCCGGCCGTGACACCATCACTTGGGGTGGTTATTCCAATGTGGTAATCAAAAAATACCTTGAACAATCCCTACATGTGAGACTCTACTGGGGTTTGAACAAGAGGCATTCTAGTTTCTGGCTGCTTTACCTTTACCACTGCAATATGAAGGTAGCCAAGTTATTGAATCTTGGCTTTTCCCATGGCTTGGAAACTTATTGATACAAATTCCAGCCCCCTCATTGGCCAATGACAGTCATTTCCTCCATTGTCTTCTTTGTTTAATCCTGTGTTTTGCCTAAGCTTTGCCCTGAATACCAGTTCATGCAAAGGCCCCCTATCCTGATTGTCTGTCCTGTGCACCAAACCTTGCCAAGTTTCATGAGTTTTACATTGATCCTGATCGACCTGTCTGGGTCTCTGCTTGGAATACGCATGCCCAGACCTTGGTCCATTTAACTTCAATCCCTGTCTATGCAAACAGAACTCAGTTTCATAGTAAGGCAGTATTATGTCTCCAACCTCTTCCGGTGGGTCTGTTTTTACGAGGCTTATCTTCTGTAAAGTTAAAAAAGGAAGTAGTTTGTACTAATTACACAATAGAGCTCCTGTGCCACAGCTTCTGTCCCAATGAGAAGCAAATGCAAATGCCAAGTCTTTAGAATTGTGGACAAACAGGCTCAACCACCGCAGGTGCTGTGCTGCAAGGTTTTATTTATTACAGCAAGGTTTTATTTATTACAACATGTTTCGAGCTGAAGTGGCTCTTTTTCAACACTTGAAAAAGAGCCACTTCAGCTCGGAACATGTTATAATAAATAAAACCTTGCAGCACAGCACCTGCAGTGGTTGAGCCTTTTTGTCCACAATTCTAAAGACTTGGCTTCTGTAAAGTTACACTAAATATTCTTATAGCATGGACAAAGATTGGCAAGCACAAAGGGTGGCCCTTGAATCAATGCATAGTTGTGCAATTGCTTTATTCCCAATTAATATAAAAGCCTTGCATTCAGACCTGACCTCCAGGATTTTTAGGAAGTTTCCAATACTTATACCTCTAGTGTTGGTGAAGCAGGGGCATGGTTTGGGGTTTGGGATGGAACCTACAAAGGAAGCAGACCCTGTGAATGGACATTGCCTCATGTAGTTACACTATTGGATGGAACAGTCCAGAGTCTGGGTAGAACAAGCCATGGCCTAAAGCTACCTACTTCCAAATCCAGTGAGACTGATTATTATTGATTATTATTTACGCAAGCAACGCTTGGATATTATTTGGTACTTTCAGTTCAATTAATCGTTCTATAATGTTGACAAAGAAAAGCTGGACACCATCTTTATCTCGCAGGATCAATCTTAACAAAATTCCTTTATCCCATCAGGTTTCTGTACTGTCTGCAAACGGTGACAAATTTCATCCAACATACTACAGTCCCCCAACTGATGCCTCGGGGGGGGGGGGCTTTCACCAGTTGGTCCATCAAACCTTGTGTTGGGAACCATCAAGCCTTGATTTCCTCTTTGCTACGGTGTTTAGAATCTCTAAGCCACATTTTGCCACATAACAGTTAAATTCCAAGCTGCGTGACATCAGAACTATCTCTTAGGGAAAACATGATTTTTACTGTTGCCTTTTCCTCTAAATTATAGCTGACTTTTAATGGATAAGAGGCAGTACTGTAGAAACGCTAGCGCACAGTTATAAAAATGTATAAAGCAAACAGCATATTGCTAAGCCAGATCAAAGCAGATCTTGCAAACATATGTAAATTGTAGTGCGCCGCTGTTGTGATTTTTCGAAACTTTCTGTTGCCATGGTTTATCTGAAAAGCACTTCATGTGGTTCTTCCGACAAGTTCCTCAAATGGCAGTAAGTGAAAGAACGGAATAAATAGCTTGGGAACTCTTTATATATATTTATTTTCAGCAATTTAATGACAGAGGGGCCAAAAGGCACTTGTATAAAAATAATATTTAAAATGGGTTTTGTTTACTTTAAAGCATAAAACAGTCAAAACATGTGATGTAATAAAGCACTCTATTGTACTAAGCAACAAAGGTTCTTAAATCGCTTTATTTACATCAAATGGAACCGTTCTGTTGACTCCTATGCGCCATACATTGTTTGATTGCTCTTTATACTATATGGGCGTTAAAGAGGTTATTATGCTCTATTCTGCTCAGTGGCTCCACTGACTTCTTTGTATATTATCATTTTAAAATAAAACAACCCTTCCGCGTGTTATGCCAAATAATCAGGCCACAGACATTCTCTTTGGACCATTAAAGGGGCGGTTCACTTCGTTAACTTTCACGTATGTAAAAGAATGTGCAATTCTAAGCAACTTGAGTCGTTATCATTTATTTTTTGAACATAGTTCATACAAATGAACCAGATGAGCCCCTCCCAACAACAACAAGATTCTCCCCTCTTACCTTAAATAACAAACCAATCACATGTGATATTTTTGGTTGAAAAGGCAGCAGATTATTTATTAAAGGGGATCCATCACCCCAAAAAAAATATTCAAAATCCTATTTTATCACATTAGTCAAGCAAAATTAACTTTGATTACACTATATAAATTATTTGAATCTTGTTTCCATCAGTCTGGGAATTCATAATTATAACAAGCAGGCAGGAGCCATTTTGTGGACACTGTTATTAAGGCAAGCCTTGTATCATCTCAGAATCTTGTTTGTGCACCAGAATGGGGGACCTGATGTCCATCCCCATGTCCTGATTACACAATTAAATGGTTAAGAGATCTGGGGGAATGTGGGGAAAGCAGTGACATCTAGGAAGTGCTGAATGGAAAGTGAAAGTAATTTCTTGCCCCGCCTCTATGCCTAAAGCATAGAGGAGGGGCAGACTATATTTGATTGACAGCTGAGATTACTATGAATGCTTTAATAAAAAAATAGAAATTGGATTACATGTTTAATTTAAAAAGGACTTTTATTATACAGCTTTTTGTGTCTGGGTGACAGGCCAACTTTAAATCACATATATAATGACCAAAACCGTTGAGTGTAGGGCAATGTACAATCACATTTATAAAATATTTTAACTATTAACTTTCTTAACATCTGAAAGAATTGTACCCAAAAGCGAGGGGCCCACCACGCCCCTTCCATCACTTTGGCACAGGCCTAACCCCTGTTAAACCCTACACTTGTTATCACAGGCTCCACCCCCAGGGGAGCCCCTCCCACTGCGACATTATGCTAACACTTCCTTGCCCAGCTACCCCCTTTATCTGAGGGGGGTGGGCAGGAGCTGTTCAGGATAAAAGAAAATACTCCCTTCACTTCCTTTTAACCCCTCGCATCTCCACCCATTCCAATAGTAACCGAGGAAATACAACCCCCATAATCCCTAACCTCCTCTTCCGGTTCCCTCATTCTTAGCCCTGTCATGACCCTGTAGTTCCCAGTTTCTTGGCTCACTCCCCTGGACTTTCTGGACAAACGCAAAGCTCTCAGTGCATCTACATGGAAGGGCAAGGAGTGTGTTTGGAAACAAGTACCTTTAATGGATAGTATCAATACACAGACACACGGCATCCATTTTAGCACATTTTAGTTGTAAGTTGCCCTTTTAGTCAGGACCAGCACTGCAGAGAATGGCAAAAGACACTTTTTAATGGCATTAATGGCCATATGCAAAGCACAAGTGATGGGCGAATACATTTGGCAGGCAAATTCATGGCGAATTTCCATGTTTTGCCTCTGGCTAATAAAATCATAAAACTGCCGGCGTCAAATTTTTTTTGACGCTTGTTAGAAAAGTTGCTTGCGTCAAAACCGTCTCGCGTCAACAATATTCGGATGCCCATTGACTTTAACGTTGATGTCAAAATTGACGTGGGCATCAAGATTCGTGTATTAGTGAAGTGAAACGGGACAAATTGGCCCATCACTACAGAGCACTTCCCGTGCATGTCTATAGGGAGTTGTAACAATGAAAGTTGCTGAAGCGCTCATCTTTTAGCAATATTTTACTCTTTTCAACATTTCTGCTATTTGCAGCTGTGGCAACTTTGTCTTATTTAAAGTGTAAAACCCTCGCTTTATTGGTGTCATCAGTAACTGCTGTGCAGCTTGCTATATATAAATTGAGATATATTACGCCATTCTGCACTTTTGTTCTGTTGACGGTGTGTTTTTAAAGGAATGAGGTTTTGGTTTGGGAAAGGCAAAAAAAAAATCAGAGAAGTCCGTTCCTGCTGCTACAGAGTCAGGCCCAAGCTTTCCCGAGTATAAATCACTGAGTAAATCCACATGAGATCCGTAAACAACGTGCACTCAGCACAACCAGAGAAATTAAAGGCTGTTAGAAATTCTCAATGGACTGAGGCCAGATTAGGTAAATAAGATAAATGCTATGATAGCAGGAAAATAGCAAATTCATATCGGACGTATGCACTCGCTGAACTTGAACTGTGATGCTTTTCTGACATTCTAAGTGGAAAGGGACTGGGGATTTGGACATGGTTGTGAGATTCTATTCTTTATTTGTTTGCCTTTTTATGTTGTACCAATAATTACACAGGAAAGTCTTCATATTAATATTTATTTAACACTTTTCTCCCATGGACCTCAAAGCACTTTTTCAGGTAATTGCCATTTAACGCAATAGGAGGGGCCGGTATGTAGGGGCTGAATACACCTACAGGGGAATGTAATAAAAGTCGGTAACGGAAAAATATCTGCAATTCAAAAAGGTATGCCTTTGTGCGAACAAATTTGCCTTTGCGCAAATTTAATAGGGATGCACCAAATCCAGGATTCGGTTCGGGATTCGGCCAGGATTCGGCCTTTTTCAGCAGGATTCGGATTCGGCCGAATCCTTCTGCCTGGTCGAACTGAATCCAAATCCTAATTTGCATATGCAAATTAGGGGTGCGGAGGGAAATTGTGTGACTTTTTGTCATAAAACAAGGAAGTAAAAAATGTCTTCCCCTTTCCACCCCTAATTTGCATATGCAAATTAGGATTCGTTCGGTATTCGGACGAACCCTTGCAAAGGATTCGGGGGTTCGGCCTAACCCAAAATAGTGGATTCGGTGCATTCCTAAAATTTAATATAGCTTTTGCGAACCTGGAAACTGTTTAACAACCACTTCCGTATGGGGAAGGTTTGCGAATTTAATAGCTTGAGCCAATGCGCACTGAATGTACTAAAACTTCTTACTGAAAAAGTTATTATGTTTGCTCCAAAAGATTACAACACCATCAAGCACTTCTAAAAAGTGGGCAATGCACAATTAAAATTCGCAGTTTCAGGAAGAGTATCACATTGCGAAATGCAAATTTTCATTTTTATTTGTGCAAATTGTTTTGCTCTTTGTGACTTTTATTACATTCCCCAGCTAAGACAGTAGCCCTGATACTGCAACCCCTGCCCCCACCACTTATTTTGTGCTCAGAGCAAGTCAAGGGGGGCACATTGCTAGTATAGCAAGAAACTTCTGTTCCTTTGAGCTTCTGGCCTAACAGCCACTGCCTGATCTTCTCCTCACTCGTCATCACCGTCACCTAAGGTGCTACTAAGTAACCTAGAGTTGCCACCTTTGTGTGGTTGAAAATCGAGACAAGGGGATGGGGTGGGTGATGTCAAGGGCAGAGCTGATGACATCAAGGATGTTTAGGGGTGACTTGTGATGTCAGAGAGCAGAGCTATGATGCCGTGGGTTTATAATAGACTATGGCATCAATGGGTGCAGAGTAGAGTCCTGCAGCAGGTCATGTACCTGTGGGTACCCACGGAATACCCACAATGTGATTGGGACAGTTTATACTTCAATTGCCCACTGTGCCGGTGGTGCGTGGGTACCTGATCCATTGCAGTGGGGTGGGCTACAGGCCATTCCAGAGGTAACAGGTGAAAATCTTAGCTTCCTGATGTAAAAATCAATTGGTGTGACATCCTTCCTGTTAATGTGACGTCACTTCTGGATGGCGCGGTGATCAATGCAGGGAGTGTGTCTTGTGGAAATCTATGGGGTTGAGAAGGCAGGTAAGTGAGTCCAGGTCAGGCTTAGGCTAAGCAGTTATGTGTTGGGTGCCGGTCTAAAATAAAAAACAGACCCTGCAGGTCTCTAGAAAATTCTCCTGTGCAGCTCTCAGATTTCTGCTTCTGGATTCAACATTGAGCTCCAAGATGCCTTCATAGTCTCCTGATCTGATGATGTTCAGGTTCCACAGGCAGTTAAATTGGTTGTTCGCCTTTAAATTAACATTCATTATGATGTAGAGAGTGATACTCTGAAACACATTGCAACTGTTTTTTATTTTTTGTTTAATGTGGTTTTTGAGTTACTTAGCATTTTATTTAGCAGCTCCCCTGTCAGCAATCTAGTTGCTAGTGTACCAATTACCCTAGCAACCATGCACTGATTTAAACATGAATAGGAGAGGCCTGAATAGAAAGACGAGTAATAAAAAGTAACAATATCAATACATTTGTAGCCTTACAGAGCATTTGTTTTTTACAGAGCGTTTGTTTTTCAGTGATCCCCATTTCAAAGCTGGAAAGCGAAAAAGTTAAATAATTAAATAACTCTAAAAAAGAAGAAATTAAGGCCAGTGGAAAAATTGCTTAGAATTAGCCATTTTATAACATAACTAAAAGCTGATTGAAAGGAACCAATCCTTTATGCAACCCTAAAACATCAGTGAGCCCCCCCATAATTGACTTTAGTTTTGGTGTTGGTTTATATGAAGACTTAAGCTGGCCATAGACGCAAAGATCTGATCGTACGAATCGAGGATTCGTACGATTTTCGAACCGTGTGTGGAGAGTCCCGACATTTTTCGTCCGGCGCAGATCGGTCGTCTGGTCGATCGGACAGGTTAGAAAATTTCTGTCGGCTGCCGATAATATCTCTGCGTGTATTGCCGATCGTACGATTTTCAGTGGGAGACTGTCACCAGCTTTGGTTGGACATAGATATCGTACGATTGCTGTCAGGGGCAGAACATTGCTGATCTGTTCTTTTACTAATCTGACTGGTAAGACTTTGATCTGAATGGTTAGTGGAGGGTCGGGAGATGGGAAAGTCCGATCATACCATGATTTGTACGATCGGATCTTTGCATCTATGGCCATCTTAACTGTAATTTTTTCCTGTAAATAAGGAAATGATGCGCTTTTTGAAAACTCTAATATGTCTCATCTGTTCTCCAGACATTCTCCCAAAAGGATTTTGGTTTGTTTTGATGTGTTCTGACACTCCAGCCAGGCTTTCTGGTGTTTCCCCTAGGGATGCACCGATTGCACTTTTTGGGATTCTGCAAAATCTCGAAAGATGCGGCCGAATACCGCATTGAGTCTGAATCCTATTTTGCATATGCAAATTAGGGGTGGGAAAAGAAAAAGTAGAAAAACATTTTCATACTTCCTTGTTTTGTGATGAAAAGTCATGTAATTTCCTTTGCCGCCCCTAATTCACATATGCAAATTAGGATTCGGATTCAGATTGGCCAGGCACAAGGATTCAAATCTGAATCTTGCAGAAAAAAGGCTGAATCCCGAACTGAATCTTGGATTTGGACGTTTCTATTACACAAAATGCATTGCAGTCAATTGATTTTGCAGTGAACAATTTTACAGTAAAATTTTGCTGTGGTTTTGCAAAAACCAAAAATTGAAACAGAATTTTGCCTCAATTCTGTGCCTGGCAAAAAAAAATGTAGTTGATCACTAGTGACTACCATAGCACTGCTGTAGCAACTTTCTGCCAGAACTGGTGCATTATTTGAAAAAAGGCGTCAATATTTTTGGCTATGACTTTATATAGTTACATAGTTACATAGTTAAATGGGGTTGAAAAAAGACAAAAGTCCATCACGTCCAACCCCTCCAAATGAAAACCCAGCATCCATACACACACCCCTCCCTACTTTCACATAAATTCTACATACCCATACCTATACATAGGGGCCGATTCACTATGGGTCGAATATCGAGGGTTAATTAACCCTCGATATTCGACTAGGAACTAAAATCCTTCGACTTCGAATATCGAAGTCGAAGGATTTAGCGCAGATAGTTCGATCGAACGATCGAAGGATAAATCCTTCGATCGAACGATAAAATCCTTCGAATCGTTCAATTCGAAGGATTTAAATCCAACGATCGAAGGAATATCCTTCAATCAAAAAAAGTTAGCCAAGCCTATGGGGACCTTCCCCATAGGCTAACATTGACTTCGGTAGCTTTTAGATGGCGAACTAGGGGGTCGAAGATTTTTTTAAAGAGACAGTACTTCGACTATCGAATGGTCGAATAGTCGAACGATTTTTACTTTGAATCCTTCGATAGTCGTGGTCGAAGGTCGAAGTAGCCCATTCGATGGTCGAAGTAGCCCAAAAAAAACTTCGAAATTCGAAGTTTTTTAACTTCAAATCCTTCACTTACACCTAACTATAGAGTTTAGTATCACAAAGCCTTTGATATTATGTCTGTCCAAAAAATCATCCAAGCCATTCTTATAGTCATTAACTGAATCAGCATCACAACATCACCCGGCAGTGCATTCCACAACCTCACTGTCCTGACTGTGAAGAACCCCCTACGTTGCTTCAAATGAAAGTTCTTTTCTTCTAGACTAAAGGGGTGGCCTCTGGTACGGTGATCCACTTTATGGGTAAAAAGGTCCCCTGCTATTTGTCTATAATGTCCTCTAATGTACTTGTAAAGTATAATCATGTCCCCTCGCAAGCACCTTTTTTCCAGAGAAAACAACCCCAACCTTGACAGTCTACCCTCATAATTTAAGTCTTCCCTCCCTCTAACCAGTTTAGTTGCACTTAGTCTCTGCACTCTCTCCAGCTCATTTATATCCCTCTTAAGGACTGGAGTCCAAAACTGAACTGCATACTCCAGATGAGGCCTCACCAGGGACCTATAAAGAGGCAGAATTATGTTTTCATCCCTTGAGTTAATGCCCTTTTTTATGCAAGACAGAACTGTATTTGCTTTAGTAGCCACAGAATGACACTGCCCAGAATTAGACAACTTGTTATCTACAAAAACCCCAGCATGAAAAATGTTCTTGGGGTAAAAAATAAGGGCTGTGATTGGCTATTTGGTAGCCCCTATGTGGATTGTCAACCTACATTGAGGCTCTGTTTGGCGGTACATCTGGTTTTTATACAACCAAAACTTGCCTCCAAGCCTGGAATTCAAAAATAATCACCTGCATTGAGGCCACTGGGAGCAACATCCAAGGGGTTGGAGAACAACATGTTACTCACAAGCTACTGGTTGGGGATCACTGCATTAAAGAGTTAAAAGACACAAAGGATCATTTCTGTAGTGAAAGCCAACATATCCAGTTTCCTCCAGTTTATTATGTATAGCTCCCATATATCCGTAACTCTACAGTTTCTTCAATTAATCCATGAAGTTTAGAAAAAAAAGATGTAAAAGTACTGAGATCAAAGTCATCAAAAGTAAAGATCCCTAGTGGCTAAATAACAATGTCTGCCATGAATGTGATTAACACATATATTTATAATCTCACGCAAAATGTTCCAATTTTTTGCTGTTAATAACAGCTCAGCGGCAAACATGTATTGGATTATAACAGCAGCACTGCCCCCTTGTGGAGTAAGACTATCAATACTGTCATTTGACATTTTCTTGGGGGAAGTGACAAATATGTATATATGTCTGTGAATATATCTGGATGCAACTGTTGGTTATTTTAATGTGCACTCGCATAATGTGTACAGCCTTTGGAATGAAAAAAAGGAGTGAGGGATGGGGGGAGTTTGGAGAGGAAAAGCATACCTCCCAACATTTTGTATGTAAAAAGAGGGACAACATTTTTTTTCGCACGTTACGCAGTGACATTTGTGACCACGCCCCTTTCTGTGGCCACCCCCCCCTAATTACCATGTTCATTTGTCAGGTTATGAAAATTTGAAACTATTTCTCCTTATCCAAACTGGTTTTTTTGTGTCTCAAAATTGTTACAAAGTATCTTATTTGCACCTGTTAGCTGTTCTGGGCTCTCTGCTAAAAGCCAATTAAGTGAGAAACTTTGTTTCTTTTTGTGGCTGTTCATTGCAGAGAAAATAGGGACTTTCCAGTACAAATGAGGGACTGCAGGTTGAGCTGTCAAAAGAGGGACTGTCCCTCCGAAAAAAAGGGACAGTTGGGAGGTATGGAAAAGAACAACTAGGTGAAGACTTTTTCTCCTCCTCCAATTGCCCAGCCCTGTTTGTACTCCCACCCTCTCTTTTCTGAGATGCTTTATAGACCCTTATGAAGGATCTTACAGAACAGCAGCAAAGGGGACTGACCAGTGGCGTAACTAGATATTACTGGGCCCCATAGCAAATTATTCTTCAGGCCCCCAAAACATCTAGAGCTGACCTGTTTTAGTAGTATTTACTGAAATTGTTTATGAATTAGGGCCCCTATATTTCCTTGCCCCTCCCCCTGCATCCAAAGCGTCTGTTTCCTCTGTAGTTTTGCCCCTGGGACTGAGACTTGAGTTAAGTGGTTCATATCAGTGGCGTAACTATAGAAGAAGCAGGGGGCACCACTCACCAGATCACAGGGTCTGCTTCTTCTATAGTCTTTCTTTACCTGGTGCCTGGCATGTAGCAGGTGGACACAACAGGTGGGCAGGTGGAGGGAGGCCCCAGGAAGGAGCTACTGTGCGCTGGCACCTCTGAATAGTTTTGTGTGTGTGGAAGGGTCCCGCGTGGCGTTGTTACTGCTCCAGCTGGACAGCCTAGTTTTCAGGATGGCTGTCCGGTTGAAAACTGCTTGCCTGTCCAGATTTCCAAATTAGGAAATCCGGACACGGCTTTAAATGGAATGGTGCAGTAATCTCAGCCAATCGGAGATCACCATGTCATCAGACATGCCCCAGACATTATCAGACCCACCCTCGACATCATCGGACCCGTCCCCCAACAGTCAACCATATATTCAGCCCAGTAAGACCAAAACAGAGGAGAGCCCTAATGATTGCCGGATTGGGGAAACACCCTTTGTTTTTGAGAAACAACTATTTGAAATATTAAGTAACATTATCTACTATTCAACTGGAACCACATTATTATCAACACAATGATAGGGGCTGTTCTTTATATTTATCTGTGTTGTACTGTCATATAGGGGCAAATTCACTAAGATTCGTAGTTGCGCCAGGCGTAACTTCGCCGCACTTCGCCAGGCGTAGTTTCGCTAGCGCTCCGCAAATTCATTAAAATCCGAAGTTGCGCTCAGGGGTAGCTTAAGGTTACGAAGTTGCGCTAGCGTTGATTCGCTAAGCGAAGCGAAGTTACGCTAGCGATAGTTAATTTGCATACGGCGCCAAATTCAAATTTCAATGGAGGAAGATGTAGCAGCACTACAAATGCCTGGGAAACCTTCAAAACATCAAATAAAATTTTTATTTTGCCTTACACATGTGCCCACTGTATAGTTAAGTTGCCATGAGTCAGGAAATGTAGGGGGGGAAGGAGGGGAGCCCCAAAAAATTTTTCAATTTTTTTCAGCCTATCAGCCATAATATAGAAAAAACGCAAGCATTTTTTGTGACTTTTTTTGAAGCAATCCCTATCTACTCTATTGCGCTTCGCCTGGTCTGAGGTGGCGAAGGAAGTCTAGCATAAAAGCTAGCGTTCAGTACAATGCACGCGTTAGTGAATTTGCGTAGTTACGTCCGTTGCGCAAATCCGCCAGGCGTAAGGGTGTGAAGTAACACTAGCGAATGTACGCCAGCGTTTGTTAGTGAATTTGCGAAGTAACGAAAATGACCAACGCTAGCGAATTGACGCTGAAGTGAGTGAATTTGCCCCATAGTCACAAATTAATGATGAATAGAGCGGGTATAAAATTATACTGTAGTTCCCTTTTACTGCCACTAGATGTCAGAACGGTTCCATCATATATAAACCCTAAGTAGCAGTGCAAATTCTGATTAGAAGCTGTTGCAGGGTTATGGGTTATAGTTTATACTATGTGGGTACTTCAATATAATAGCTTGCTCGTGTCAGAGCTAGAAATTTCAACAACATACAGAGGACAAATTGGATTTTGCATTTATATTCATCAAATTGCCTCGTTAGTATCATCGCCCAGGACAAGTGAACTAATGTTTTAAATGTTTTAGCGCTCAGCAAAAATGCTCATAATGGTAGAAGAAGCCCGGAAACAGGCACAACATTCAGTTGTTATGTGGCCGGACATCACAGGTAAACATATTATTTCATATACAGCATAATGAATTTAGAATAATGAACCCCCATTTATAGATTATAAGGATATTAGTGGTCACTGAAGTCTTCCATGGTCTTTTCATACAGGTCATCAAGCTCCAAGGTGACTTTGAAATGTCCTTAACCTTTAAAAGCTGGGGATTAGTTATTTATAATACATGTGTCAGTGAGTCATGTGACACAAAGGGGGTTATTTACTTAGGATCAAACTCAGCAAATGGACGGCACTTCTGGACAAACGCGTTTGGGGAGTGGATCCCTTAATCATAGGCTCACTCCCGAAATGTATTAGGCTTTTTTCAGCAGCCTGCCAACAAACCTTTGTCCAGAAGTGCCGTCCATTTGCTGATTTTGTTATATGGTCCCAGCAGGGACACTGAGGACTGAACACCTGGCCAGGAAAACAGCGGTGAGCTGGAGCAGTCTCCTTTTGTTTTTTTCATTGACTTCTAATATCCTCACATTTTGCAACTGGGGAGACTTTATTTATTATAATACACAAGTTTCAGTGAGTCATGTGACAGAAATGACATCAGAACTCACAGTTTATAACTGATGACATCAGAACTCACCATTTATAACCGACGACATAAGAACTCACCATTTAAATAGTGAATAAAGTACCCCCTCTTGTAAAATATAAGGATATTATGATGAGTTACCGAGGAGTTTCATGACCATATAAAAGTAAGAGGACGAAGGCCGAGTGCTTTTATACAGGTCGTGGAACTCCGAGGTAAAATATCACTCGCTTAATTTAAAGGTGAACATATCCTTTAAAACATCGAGGGTTTCATAGAAACTAACAAAAAACATTTCCAGTAGATGTATATGGAGGAAAAAAATTATAAAAAGGAAGGCCTATACTCAACTTAAACATGAGTTTCTGGGGGTTATTTATTAAAGAGATACTGTCATGGGAAAAAACATTTTTTTAAAAATCAATCGGTTAATAGTGCTTCTCCAGCAGAATTCTGCACTGAAATCCATTTCTCAAAAGAGCAAACAGTTTTTTTTATATTCAATTTTGAAATCTGACATGGGGCTAGACATATTGTCAATTTCCCAGCTGCCCCAAGTCATGTGACTTGTGCCTGCACTTTAGGAGAGAAATGCTTTCTGGCAGGCTGCTGTTTTTCCTTCTCAATGTAACTGAATGTGTCTCAGTGGGACATGGGTTTTTACTATTGAGTGCTGTTCTTAGATCTACCAGGCAGCTGTTATCTTGTGTTAGGGAGCTGTTATCTGGTTACCTTCCCATTGTTCTTTTGTTTGGCTGCTGGGGAGGAAAAGGGAGGGGGCAATACCAACCTCATTCCTGCCTAATTGTTCTCCACTCATTAGTACTTGGGTAGGAATGCAGCAGAGATCACATTTGTAAGTGGCTAGAACTATTTTGATAGTTTTTATTTCTAAATTGCACTGTTAACCCTGTAAATAATTCACTCTACAATATAAAATTTAATTCCTGAACCAAGTGTATTTTTTTTAGTTGTAATATGTAGGCAGCCATCTTAGGTCATTTTGGCTGGTCATGTGCTTTCAGAAAGAGACAGCACTTTAGGATGGAACTGCTTTCTGGCAGGCTGTTGTTTCTCCTACTCAATGTAACTGTATGTGTCTCAGTGGGACCTGGATTTTACTATTGAGTGTTGTTCTTAGATCTACCAGGGAGCTGTTATCTTGTGTTAGGGAGCTGCTATCTGGTTACCTTCCCATTGTTCTGTAGTTAGGCTGATGGGGGGGGGGGGCATATCACTTTACAGAAGTAAAGAGTGACTGGTTTATCAGAGCACAAGTCACATGACTGAGGGCAGCTAGGAAACTGACAATATGTCTAGCCCCATGTCAGATTTCAAAATGTAATATAAAAAATCTGTTTGCTCTTTTGAGAAGTGGATTTCAGTGACGAATCCTGCTGGAGCAGCACTATTAATTGATGTGTTTTGAAAAAATGTTTTATTTCCCATGACAGTATCCCTTTAATATTTGACCAAACTAGAATCTAGGATTTGACCTTATTTATTATTAAAAATGATCGGATTGGGGAAAAACTCTGTAAAATCAAGCAAATCCCCGAATCGTTTGATTTTTTTTTCCTGAATTGCTTGATTTTTTTCAAGGGGTTTTCCCGAAAAGCCAAATTTTTTTTGATTTTTGCCCAAGAAACACAAAATAGTATTTCGACCTAATTCCAACACAGACCACAGAAACTTCCAAATAGGATAGGGACCTCTCCCATTGACTTATATACAACCTCGTCAGGTCTGAGATGGCGGATGCTCATATTCTGACTTTTTGCAGCCTCGGGGAATAATACATTTCGAAAAATTAATAAAAAAATTCTCCCACTAAAAATTCTAATTTTATAGTAAAAGGAACTCAAATTTTTAAGTTTTTAGCGTTCGGACTTTAATAAATAACCCTCTCAGTGTCATCAGATCCTGCCCGTCATGACACAACAACACATTTATCCCTTTTTTCTTTCAGACTTGCTTTCCATATCACGGTCCGGCATGTCAAAAAATTAGATCCAGACAATGCCAGTTTTTAAGTCAGTGTGAAAACCTTGAAGCAATAAAATATTATTATTGCCCAAAGCCCTCTGGTGTTAACAAGCATCTACAATGTAGTGAAAGTGAGAAATTAAGATCATTGTACATATGGAACTTTCACATCTGTTTCCTGAGGCTTAGGGTATTTTGTGCAAGGCTCAACTGAGGATTTGGCATAACAGAAGAGCACTGAAATATATTTTCATTCAACATGTTATATAATATGCAAAAAACAGACGGCGCGGGCAATGCAAATGAGACTGTTAAATAATTTGTGCCTTTTTTTGGTCAATAAAACTATGGTAAGTTTAAGTACATCCTTTTCAACAATGTCACCTCTCCGTAGTAGTCAAATAGTTACAGTTTTTCTTGAATTATAGAGGATATAAATAATACTAAAGAGAAATAAATAGAATAATAGTATATATCTAATGTATAAAATTACAATACTGCTGTTTTTTGTTTTTTAATTGCCCTAGAATCAGGTCATAGAAAGAAAAATGGCATTTGTTAAAATACCTTTTGCTTATATTTTTTTAATTATTCTAGAAAGTATTAATATTAATTTAACAATATATTTTCATTATATATATATTTTTTTTAATCTCCCTAGAATCAAGAAGATTGTAGAAGAAAATAGAAGATTTTTTTTTTTAAATGTGTTTTTGTAATATTATTTGCCATACAATGTAGCCATAGAAAGAAAAATATGTGTTTTTTTTAAAAAATACAGTTTTATAATATTTTTGTTGAATTACCCTACTGTCAGACCATTAGGGATCCACCGAATCCACTATTTTGGATTCGGCCGAACCCTCGAATCCTTCGCAAAATATTCGACCGAATACCGAACCGAATCTGAATCCTAATTTGCATATGCAAATTAAGGGTGGGAAGGGGAAATATTTTTTACTTCCTTGTTTTGTGACAAAAAGTAGCGCGATTTTTCTCCTTGCCCCCAATTTGCATATGTAAATTAGGATTTGAATTTGGTTTGGCCAGGCAGAAGGAATCGGCCGAATCCTGTTAAAAAAGGCCGAATCCTGGCCGAATCCTGGCCGAATCCCGAACCAAATCCTTGATTCGGTGCATCCCTACAGACCATAGAAAGAAAAATGATGTTTGTTAAAAAATACGTTTTTCGTACATTATTTTGTTAATTATCCTAGAATCAAACCATAGAAATAAAATATGAATTCTTTAAAAATACATTTTTATTATATATATATATATATATATATATATATATATATATATATATATATATATATATATATATATATATATATATATATATATATATATATATATATATATATAAATAATATATATTCACTATCCGCACTCCAATCAAGCAATCTCAGGGGCGCACAGCCAATTTTCTATCATATAATCAAAGTTTGGAATAAAGCATTCCTGGGCCAGCACTTCCCTTAGGGAAGTTTTTTTCTATCTACATAGAAAATTTATTTTAAAGAAGTATTTTACACTACTTTACTTTAATTGCCCTAGAATTTGGCCACAGAAAAATACATTAAAAACAAAACATTTTATTATATATTATATTATAACAGCCCTCGAATTAGGCCATAGAAATAAAATATTAATTCAAATAAATTAAAATTTTTCTTACTATAAATTAGTTCTAAACTTAATATAGTCTAGTAGTACTTTTGGGTAATAATTGAGGGGCAACTGCCAGTGGTGTTCACTGAACTACGCTGGTGGAGAAAAATGTCATGTGCCATTGCCTTAATTTCATAAAAAAGTAAAAATTCTTTACTCTTCAGCTGTAGCTTTTGATTGTCAATATCTAGAAGATTAGCAAAACTTCCCAGTCCTGGTTTTCACTATATAAAATATACATTATGCGTGAAGTGAGATCATCATCTTGGCCTACGGCATCTGAGTAAATTGGCTCCCACCTCCAGTTATCTTAATGTGCATTAAATAGACTGTATTTATAGTGACATCAAATAAACGGAGGACACACCACTGAGTGAACTTTTAGGGGCAGATGTATCAAGGGTTGAATTTCGAGGGGTTAAATCCCTCGAAATTCGACTGGGGAATAGAATCGAATAGGCAATTCTGGCGAATTTACGTACGTAAATTATGTGAAATTTACGTAGAAAACAACCCAATGGGACTTTCCCATAGGCTTATAAAGCAATTCGGTAGGTTTTAGGTGGCGAAATAGGCAGTCAAAGTATTTTTAAAAGAGACAGTACTTCGACTATCAAATGGGCGAAAAGTCGCAGCGGTTTTGCGCTCGATCTATTCGAATCATTCTACTCAGGCGAATTTATGCCAATTCGATAGTCGAGGAGCACAAAAACCTACTCGAAATTCGAGGTTTTTTTCCCTCTATTCATTCACCCGAGCTTGGTGAATGTGCCCCTAAGTATGATGTAAAGAGTGATATTCTAAAACGATTTGCAATTGGTTTTAGTTTTTTTTTTTACTTATTTAGCTTTTTCGCTCTAGTTTGCAATTTCAGCAATCTGGTTGCTAGGGTCCAAATTACCCTAGCAACCATGCATTGGTTTGAATAAGAGACTGTAATATAAACAGGAGAGGCCTGAATAGAAAGATGAGTGATAAAAAGTAGCAATAAATTAAAATCTGCAGCTTTACAGAGCATTTGTTTTTAGATGGGGTCAGTGACCCCCATTTGGATGCTGAATAAAAAGGCAAATAATTAAGTAACTATATAAAATAAATAACGAAGACCAAAAGTTGCTTAGAATTGGCCAATATGGCTCATCTATCAAAGCGTTAAAATGGGCTCACAATGGTCGTTTTCACTGGTGATAATGTTAAAAAAAGGGATTTTCATTTTGATAAAACTGTCCCTGAGAAAGGTATAATTATTTTGCTGCCCTGATTATCACTGACTACAGAAAGCAGCACGTTGCAGTGAATGAGGACACATACCACTATGTGTGAGATCTGGCCAACAGTTTGCAATTAAATCCACTGGAGTAGAAGCAGGACTGCGAGATCACGACACATTCCACTATTATTACTTATGGCTCTGAAACTGGTCAGGCTGGCTACAGGCTCTTTCCCGTTCTGCTTTTGTCAATACTTTGAAATTCCTAATTTTACTCCATGCCTGCCCTGCATACCACCCTTCTGTTACTCTATTAGAAACACCAAAAAAATGTAATATTGGAATAAAGGAGCACAATAAAACAAAGAACAATTGTTAAGGTGCTCATAAAACATATGCATACGGGTATGGGACCTGTTATCCAGAATGCTCAGGACCTGGGGTTTCTCCATCAAAGGTCAAATTTTAGAGCTATATGAGCATTTTTAGACCTTGAATGAGCTCACAAAACTTGAATGGAAAAAACTCAGATCAGCAAGTTTGGGGTTAACAACCCAAATTAATTGAGTTTTCGGTGAAAAAGAACTCAAATTGATTGAGTTTTCAAGCAAGACTCAGAAAATAAAGGCTATTAACTTCATCAAATGGTTCAAGGAACCGCTGCCATCGACTTCTACATGAACTTGACAGGTTTTAGATGGTGTATTCTTAGATTCAAGGTATTTCCAGGATTGGGGTATAATAATTCTCGTAAAAATTAAAAAATTTGAAACTTGAAAATTTTTATTTTTTTTAACCCAAAAAAATAAATTTTGACTCAAAAATACCCTTGAAAACCCAAATTTTTGTCATGGAAAACACAACTCGACTGTTGATAAATAACCCCCTAAGTCTACTTAAAAATCTTTTAAACATGTATAACCCTCCCTTGGGTGTGCTTTAGCAGTGTAAATTATAGTGGAACAGGACTATGCTGCCTGTCTTGATCTGTATTACTGACCACTTGTACCCAAGCAACTCCCAGTAACTCCTGGTACCTTGTATGCTCCTCATTGCATTTGTAGGTTCCAGATCACATAGTGGTTTTGTGAAGCAAATAACTGGTTTAATTACAGGGAACAATTCAATAAAATGATATTGACAGTTGCTTGTTTGAGGCAGTTCAAATACAATTTTGACAAATCCTTCGAAGAGGTAAGATGGGCAGATGTATAGGGGAAACTGCTCGTGGAGATACCTAACCCTTAGGGTCAGGAAAAATGTTTCAAAATGTTTGATTAAATGTTTGATTAAAAAGAAGTTTATGGAAGATAAGCTTCCTGAAATTCAGAGCTTTCTGGATAATGGTTTTGGGAAAAATAGAAACTGGACTCATGACTTTTCTAAATAAGTTAAAGATGTTGTTTCATGATTGTTGTTTTGGTATTCTATGAAATATTTATGAAGACCCTTTAAATCTGTATATGAAAACATTAAAGAGGTTGTTCACCTTCAAATGGCTGAAAAAAATGAATGGGCTGGCATGAGGCTCCACCGAGTAGAGCAGAAAGGGTAAGTACTCAACGTGTCATCCACATAGTCAAGTGGATAGGGTCAGGGATAAAGATAACCCATGAAGTAGCATCACAACAAGGGCCTCGTTCCATGTGGCTTATCAATCTGTTGAATGAGAACTACTGCTGTTTGTAACTGCTATGAATTATCATGAGTACTTAGGAGTAAGCAGCCTGATACACAAGTGAATACTGCCCTAAACCCTGATTAAACAATATAATAATAAAAGTAGTAGGCAGTATCACACGTGAAACGCTTATGCGGTGCACAACCATCTGATGAAGCATCCAATGACGTGAAACGCGTTAGCATGAGGTATGGTCGTTTTTTGAATTTTGAATAACTGTATGATTGCTGCTGAATAAAAAACTCAATGACTCAAAGCCACAAATGATAAAAAATGAAAACCAATTGCAAATTGTCTCAGAATAGAACTCTCTATATCATTTTAAAATTTAACTCAAAGGTGAACACAGCCTGCCTTCCAGTGTGAACAATCCCAATTTGGCCAATTTATGCCAGTAAAGAAATAATAATAATAATAATAATAATCTGTCAGTTTCTCGGTTCCTTCTGGATTTTTTTTACTGGATTTAGAACCATTAACTAGTTTCTGAACTGGGCTGACATTCAAACACAAAAGTCCTTGTGCTATGCCCAGCCATTCACAATAGACTGAGGAGAACCTGGGAGTCAGATTGACCGTCTCGGATCCTTTGAATTCATTTCTAATAAATAAATAACACAAGAGCTATTATCATGGAAGGACAAGACACACACTATAGTTTAACCGCATTATCTTTTCTTTCTGATCAAGGGATTTGCTGGGAAAAAGCCGGCATGAGCTCATATTTTATCAACTTTAAAGTTGTGGGATAGCTCTTTAATCAGCGAGCTGAAGAAACACAACTACTCATTATCAGGGATTCAGCTGGGACATGACAACTTAAAAAAATGGGGAATTCACTTTGTTATCAAGGAGAATGCTTCTGCTTCCTCTGAATGAGAAAATAATTACAGTAATTAGATTCTTCAGTTATTCGGAAATCGATCTCACAAGATGTGTCGCAACTGAAAGTAAATACCATAAGCGACACTGATTCTTGTACCTACACGCTTTCAGGCAGAGAAATGAAGGGGATAAGGTCACGAGCGTCTAACCTGCTGTTTATGGGAAATTATCCTATAAGTGGGTTGTACTGGTATAGGATCCTTTATCCAGAAAACCATTATCCAGAAAGCTCTCCCATAGACTCCATTTTATTTAAATAATCCAAACTTTTAAAAACATTATCCTTTTTCTCTGTTATAATAAAACAGTAGCTTGTGAATCAAACAAAGATATAATTAATCCTTATTGGAAGAAAAACCAGCCTATTTGGTTTATTTAATTTTTCCATGAGTTTCTAGTAGACTTAAGGTATGAAGATCCAAATTATGGAAAGATCCATTATCCAGAAAACCCCAGGTCCCGAGAATTTGGGATACCAGGTCCCATACCTGTACAGTGGTGCCATTTGCCACACGAGTGTCCTGAAAGCCCTATGCCACTCAACAAGACTTTTTGCCTCACTCAGTTATAGGGACAGGAGGTCCACTTCAGTAGTACATTCATTAGATTCTGATCCATGCAATAGTTTGTTAAAGGTATTCTGATTCCCCCTTCATTGCTTTGCTACAAAATACATGTCCCTTAACTTGTATGCATGTATGTCCTTTTGTTTGTCTGCACTGCTTCTATACTTGACCAGTTCACCCTCCTCTTCAACTACCTACCTGTATCTTGACATAGAGCCCATTCTACAATACATCATATCTCAGTGTGCATTAGTAGTAAGTGCACAAATGTACAGAGAATACTCACCTTGCAAAGACTACTACTTTATTTTTGCCGTGTCTATTTAGAAGTCTGAACAACTGGAGAGAAACCAAATCATTTGTTAATTAAAATCTCATCTTGAACTATATCTCAGCCACATTTAAACTGTTACCTAATAAAGTTTGGATACTTTAGCCATAACCTTAGTCTTTCATTTTTCTTTCATATTTCTTATCCATAATAAGCACCACCTTTTTCCAGTAGCCCATTCCTGTTGTAGAACTTGAGACAACAAAGAGGACTATTAGCATGTAGGTCTCCACTTCTTCTATATCACTCCCAAACCTGAATATAAAGGACTCCATAGTTCTATTTAGCCCCCTGTACCTCTTCAACATCCACCTCTACACGTTCCCCTGCCCCTTATACTTATATATAGGGAAAATGTCCCACAATAGCTCCAAGCTATCTCCTTTTCTTTACAAAGACCAGAAAGGCCAAAATAAATGAGCAACTTTCATATATCTTGGTACAATAGGTCAACTTACCAATGTTGTGGGGTCCCAAATTGAATTTGCTGTAGGGCCCAGTAACATCTAGTTAAGCCATTGCAGTCAATATTTGCACTGGGTCAACTCATTTCACCTTCTCTCACCTTGATGGAAAGGACACATATGTCAGAATGCTATTTATCGATTTCAGCTCAGCATTCAACACTGTTATACCACAGCAGTTGGTAAAAAAGCTGGAACTGCTAGGCATAAACACTCCAATCTGTAACTGGATCCTAGACTTTTGATTGATAGACCCCAATATGTCTCAATAGGGAATCACACCACTGGGGTTCTAAAACTGAGCATAGGCTCGCCCCAAGGACGTGTGCTTAGCCCACTTCTATTTACCCTGCTGACACATGATTGCTCTGCCCAGCACTGCCCAGGTCTTATTAGGAAAAATGATGAGTCTGCATACAGAGAAGACGTTAGACATTTGGCAGACTGGTGCCAGAAAAACAATCTGACTCTTAGGGGGTTATTTACTAAACGCTGAATGCAAAAATCACAAAAATTTTTTTGGAATTTATTAAACCCAGAGGATGGAAAAGTCAGAATCTGAAAATCCGGCATTTCAGACCTGTCAAGGTTGCATATATGTCAACGGGAGAAGTCCCAATGATTTTTTCATGTGCACTGGGTTTTGTGCAATACCCCAAAGTTTTTCAGGCAAAAATCTGAGATTTCGGGTAAAAACTCCAAAAGAAATGGTCAAAATCAGACGAAAAATCTGAAAAAATCTTGAAAATCTGATTTTTTCCCCGCAGAGCTAATTTTCGGGTAAATATAATTAAAAAAACCTGAGCGGATATGATCGGAGTTTGTAGCAGAAAATATTGAGATAAATTTGGACTTTGATAAATAAACCCCTAAAAGTCGAAAAGACAAAAAAAAAATCTGCTACTCACCTATCACTGTTCATCGATGGCTCCCCAGTTGAGATAGTCAACAGTGTGAAGTTCCTAGGAGTACATATGGCACCTCCTAGGCCCAAAACAACAGCTCGATCACAAAGAAAGCTCAACAACGCCTTCACTTTCTACCAAAGCTAAAGAAAGCCAGTCTTCCCCCATCGATTCTCACAACATTCAATCGAGGCACCATCTCTGCAGCTAAATCTCACTATGGTGTGGAAACTGCACTGTCAAGAATATGCAGCAGATTGTGAAAACTGCAGAAAGCATCATAGAAGAACCTCTCCCACCATCTACCGGAAACACATTATGCGCCGTGCAAATATTTTAGCAAAAGACATTTCTCACCCGTCTCACTCTCTGTTCTCTCTCTTGCCATCTGGAAGAAGGTTCTGCAGAATTCAAACTAGAACTGCTAAACACTGCAAAAGCTTCTTCCCACAAGCAATTAGGGTCGTTAACACGATAATATCGTAAAACGAACTGTTCCCTGCAACTGTCACCTTATGTGTATCCTCAAATGCTCTTTCTTTATGTAAATGCACCATGGTGGGGAGGGGCCTGAATGAATCGTGATTTAGATACGCTGTATAACTGTATATGGTCTGTATGGACAAATAATGGAATCTTGAAATCTTAGTACCAAGTGTCGGCTATAGGCATAGTATTTGCAGTGTATATATAGTGAATATAGAGAAATCCAGATAATAGGTGATTGGCAGGGCCTCCATAGCTTGCAAAAAGGTTTCAGCTATTTATAAGACATGGAAAAACGCTCTTTGCTTTAGGATATTAAAGACAATAAACGAGTGTTTACCCTTGTGTTTCAGACCCTCCTGCAATTATCAGTCCCAAAGTTTGGGCACAAATGATATTAGGCAACACAAAACCAAAAAGATATCACAACCAACCAAATCTATCTCAACCAAAAAAGCGCTTAACAGAAACCCTGTAAAATCTTTACTTATTCAGCACTTTGCATTGTGCATAGAGAATAAATAAGAAGGTCATGGCTCAATTCATTTCTTATTGAGAAAGAATTCAAGTCCATAAAACTATAAGAGTTTACCTTGGCACGGAATTCCTGCTCATTGCCAAACAATGTCATTTAGTTATTTTATTCAAAGTGAAACATCTTCATAAAAGAAGGAACATCAAAAAGCCTCACTGATTAATCTGGAGAGAAATGTGCCGAGATCCAAATACTTTACGAAATATCGTGGCATGTATCTATGTCTGCACAACATTTAGTGCTCAACCCCAGTTAATGGCTTTAATCATTTTTCAGTGATGCTCACTCTCAGCTATTCCTTTATGATGAATGCAGCCTGAAAATGAATATTTTGAATGTTCTTGCTGGACTTTGTAATGGAATCTGGTAACTATTCTTAAAAACATGTCTTGTCTTCATTCCAGTAAAAATACAATTTAGGCTTTTAACGATCATTGGAAATATGGGAACAAATGATATATCCCAGAGTGCATATTGTGTATTGGGTTTGCTCACTTTTGGAGTAACCATAAATGGCTGAATTAATTTTTGCATTATTATCAAAAAAATATTAAGAGCTGTAACCCCTATTCATGGCGTGTTTTGATGATCAAGGCATAGTTCAAGCAAGGATATGTCCTTGTGTACATTTTACAGCCACATCTCCTAAACTTAAATGGTGGAAAAGTTCCTACTTATTGAGGCAAAATTATTATTTCTTTTATTTGCATATTTTTATCTGCAACGGCCCATGGTTCTTCCATCGAGCACCACTGAACGATCCTCTTTTGGCTTTAGTTAAAGTTTGGCTTTTCGCTCTACTGCACATGCGTGAGAAGAAAGAAGAAGCCGGAAGAGGGTCGCTCCTTTGGGCTCGTTGGAAGAACCCCGGGCCGGTGCAAAATTTTGCCTGACGAAGGGGCCTGTGTTTTCCCAAAGCTTCCAATTGTTACTTATTCAGTTAGCCAATAAAAGGTATCACCAAACTTTACATTTTCTGCATTTTTTCAATGGCTAACACGATACAACATCTTAAAACGAAATACAGATATCTAAGTGTATAGGAAATGTATGTACATTTTGATCGGGATTGTTCACGTATTTAGTATTTATCCACATTAATACTTTATATTCTGCCTCAAATCATCTTTATTTTTAATCAGACCTCTCCTTGCATCTTCATTGGATTTTTAAAGTGAAATGTATCCTTGGCCACAGGAGGGTGATCACCTTACAGGCTTAGAAAGCAGACACTAACTGGAAGCTCTGTAGGCTGAAACTTTGAGGTCTCAGTGATATTTTAGCAATTGCAATAGAGAGAAGCAGACTATTTAGTTATTTAGAGAAGAGGATTTTTTTTTCATGCCGTAAATGATAATTGTCATTACATCAATAGACATACATAGACATACATATACAGTACATTGTACACATCTATACACATATGACTTTGCAGGTAGGAAAAGCTAAATAGCTCAAAAACCACAAATAATAAAAAATGAAAACCAATTGCAAATTGTCTCAGAATATCACTCTCTACGTCATACTAAAAATGAACTCAAAGGGGAACAACCCCTTTAAAGTGAAACTTCAACTCCATTGAAATGTTTACCTATAAAATGTGCGTAATTAAAATATGTTGATGATGTTTGTGGTAAGAGTATAAAATCATAAAGTATGATGTAAGCGGGAGACAATTTTATCCAGAGTTGCCGAATGCTACTTGGCAATTTAAGTTTTCTGCATCGGATCAATAAACTTCCTTCTCTGATTGAGCATACCTGAGGGTCTTTAGGTGGGGATTTTGAATTCGACCACATTGCAAATGTATGTTGGGTTTGGTTTGATTAAAGTCCTCTGTGTATGACCAAAACATCGACTTACACCATGAGTGCTCCATGTCCTTCATGCTGATACGGGCATGGGATCCATTATCCGGAAACCCGTTATCCAGAAGGCTCCGACTTATGGCAAGACCAACTCCCATAGACTCCATTTTATTCAAATAATTAAACTTTTTAAAAATTATCTTTTCCCCTGTAATAATAAAACAGTAGCTTGTACTTGATCCCAACGAAGATATAATTAATCCTTATTGGAAGCAAAACCAGCTTATTGGGTTCATTTAATGTTTACATGATTTTTTAGTAGACTTAAGGGATGAAGATCCAAATTACAGAAAGAACTGTTATCTGGAAAACCTCAGGCCCCGAGCATTCTGGATAACAGGCCTCATACATGTATTACATTTTATGGTCCAATAGAATATGGAGAAGCCGCACACCACACACTCCCAAAGGTTCTTATCCTGGTGCCCAGTGATAGAGGAATCGGCAGCCTCACAACAAGGGTAAGAAGAATTTCACCGGCACACAGGAATTGTAGTAGCAGGGCAAGCCCTTGCAATTTTATTATGCAGTAGTGCAACGTTTCGGGGTCACGCCCCTTTGTCAAGCATGCTTGACAAAGGGGCGTGACCCCGAAACGTTGCACTACTGCATAATAAAATTGCAAGGGCTTGCCCTGCTACTACAATTCCTGTGTGCCGGTGAAATTCTTCTTACATTTTATGGTAGCATAGGCTTTTTTTGCCTTTTGGGGGTCACTGCACTGCCTTTTAGACTCTATATACGAAAGGATATTTACATGGCAGGTGAGTCAGTTACCCTTGCATCTCCAGATTTTGTTTGTTTGTTTGGTTATATTTATATCTTTTTCTGTAGCTTTTCTGGAAGGGATTTTGGGACAGTTCGTGAATGTGCATGTTTTATCTTAGGCCCCACTGGGAACAATGGCTTTGTTTAGACAAGAGTTAGAGGCAGCTGAACACAGCGGAGCTGAGAGCAAACATGTACAGGATAGAAATAATCAGTATGTTAGCACTCTTATTTTCCAAACAGAAATACACTTATACAGAAGGAATCCAAAGCAACTTAACCCCCCCCCTCCATCCCCAACACGTGGATTTCTAACAGGTCAATCATTTATACATCCTGCACAAGAATCAACAATGTTCCATTTCCTTTACAAAGTTTAGACATATAAAGTTATTTATAGTATTAAAGAATTGTTCAGTGGCTTTGGAACATTCACATCATGTCAGCACATTCAGACCAGCTGCTTATTTTACGATACGTCCATTTAAACGTCCATTTCAAAGAAGACCAACAGCACAGCGGCATGCTGTCTCAGCCAATCGATCAGAGCTGTTTTAGCAATCCTCTAGGACCAAATCTTAAGAAATGTTCAATGCCTGCATGTTCCACAGTCAAATGGCTTCTTCCAAGAACTGTCTAAATATCTCAGCCAAACCTGCTGAAACATATCAATTCCCTTTTTTATAACATTGTGCAAACTCATTGTTATTATCAATTAATTATTTTGTTGGGGGGAAATAAAGGAATTACATTTACATTAATTTGTAGTAAAATAAATATCAATTTTATATTTAGCTTTGGTTTATTTTTAGTCCTTTCATTGAACATTGGTCCGTGTTTTATCTCTGTATAATTTGGCTCATATGTACAGTAAAATCCTCCTGCTGAAATCGGCTTCAGAGTAGGTCCTGATTCAAAACAGCTGCTAAAAAAGATTGAAAGCCCCAAATATTGCTACTGGTTTAGGGATTGCTGGAACCCAGGGTCATATCTACCATATAAGCACCTGTGCAGTGGCGTAACTACAGAGCAAGTAGACCCTATGGCTGTGGAGGGCCCAGGTCTGCTTTCTCTGTATGCACATGATGCACATGTAATCACGGGTCACTCATGATTTTTTTTACAAGCCCCACTTCCTGGGGTGTGTGCCCCTTTTGTTAAACCAATGTGTGGCAACTTTAAGGGTTGGCTCATGGGTGTTTGTATGGTGAATACATATTTTGCAAAATAAAAAAAGCAATTACCTTTACCTGCCAATTGATACTTTGGCCTAAATTCGGCGGCAGAGCTGAAGGGGTAGTGGTATACCTTTGTTCTATGTAGGGAGGAGGGGCCATCTGTGCATGCGTCAAACATTCGAGGAGGCCAGGTTGAGGTTGGGTGCCTAGGTCAGCACCAGACTTAAATACAGCCCTTTTAAAACCCATACACCCCCCCCACAAAATCCCTTGGCCTATGTCTTTACTCCTGTGTGTCTGCACACTAATTCTATTTTAGGCTTCAGCTTAAAGTACATTACATTGTAATAATTAGAATAAAATATATGTAGAAAGGTAACAGTTTTGGCCACCTTTGCTTTAACTAGTCCCCATATTCCAGCACATAACTGGGCCTGGTCCCTGTTGGAAGTGGGAGCTGCTTCTGTTTCCAGGTTCAAGTTTCACTGGTAGGTCTTTATTGACCAAGGGTGCTAAGTGCCTTTTATCTTTAAAATGGGAATCACTATGTAGAGTCACCCTTATGGACACTACTGAAAGTAAAGGTGGACTAAGCCATTGTCCTCTATAAGACAAGGTAACCACAATCCCCATGAAGATACTACTTAACTTAATTCAAACAAAAGTTTATATTCTACTCCAAAGTCTAAAAAAAAACCTATAACAATATTGCATCTCAGAATCTGAATAATGGAACAAAGGGGTTGTTCACCTTTCGATTTTCTGAGCCAATGTGCAATTGGTTTTTGAGTTATTTAGCTTTTTTTTCAGCAGCTCTCCAGTTTGCAGTTTCAGCAGCCTGGTTGCTAAGATCCTAATTACCTTATCAAACATGCATTGATTTGAATAAGAGACTGGAATATGAATAGGAGAGGCCTGAATAGAAAGATGTGTTATAAAAAGTAGCAATAAAAATGTGCAGCCTTTCATAGCATTTATTTTTTTAAATCTTTATTTTTGAGATTTCACAAAGAAAAAAAAAAAGAAAATAGAGGGGTACAGAAAAAAAGAAGAAAAAATGGGTACAGAATAAAAAATGCAATAAATAACAGATAAAAAACATTAAAAAATTTAAACCGCATGAAATAAGCCAGAATTGTGTCTTAAATAACCATCAGCTATCGTTGGGGCCTCTGTTGATTTCCATTTTTTTGGAATAAGGGCTTTGGCCGCATGCAACAAATGCAAAATGAGATGATTGGAAATAACTTTGTCTTCTGTAATTGAAAAATTCAATAGTATATGAATTTGATTATTAATATCCAAACAAGAATTAGTAACTTTATTAATTATGGAAATTACCTATGTCCAAAATTGTTCAAGAACTGGACATGTAAGCCAGATATGGGAGTGGGATCCTTCTTTGTCATTAAACCTCCAGCACAAACTGGACTGCTAGAATTAATTTTACTTAACCTAACTGGGGTGTAGTGACACCTAGTAATTAATTTGTATACGGCTTCACTAGCCCTTGATGCCCTAAAAGATTT
The DNA here is from genome assembly GCF_017654675.1 of Xenopus laevis. Lineage (NCBI taxonomy): Eukaryota > Metazoa > Chordata > Amphibia > Anura > Pipidae > Xenopus > Xenopus laevis. The sequence goes on from NC_054373.1 coordinate 166,866,282, forward strand.
AAATGTATTAGTAAAAATTTTATTCCACGTTAATGTAGTAATTTTTACATTTAGTTTTTCCCATTTAATACAGAATTTTGACTTGATACTTGAACTAGGAGTATTTTGTACATTTTTGGAAGAGGCTCGGGGGGGATATCTGTTCCGAAGAGGTTAAAATTCTGTTCCAATCTTTCATTCTACTTGTTTGTATATAAAAATGCAATTTTCTGTGACCTCATACGTCCCCAGGGTGCTTACCCCAATGTTTTTGGATCTCCGAAAGAGATATCTTCTTTTTAGCAATTATAAAGTCCTTGATTCTTGTTGATCTATTTTCCCAAGAGTTCCATCTATTAAAATTTCTTTTTAGATGGGATCACTGACCCCCATGTGAAAACTGGATCCAAATTACCCTAGCAACCAAATATTGATTTAAATAAGAAACTGGATAATGAATAGGAAATGCCTAAATAGAAAGATGAGTAATAAAAAGTAGCAATAACAATAAATGGGTAGCCTTACAGAGCATTTGTTTTTTAGATGGGGTCAGTGACCCCCACTTAAAAGCTGGAAAGAGTCAGAAGAAGAAGGCAAATCATTTGAAACCTATAAAAAGAAAAAATGAAGGCCAATTGCAAAGTTGTTCTGAATTGACCATTCTATAACATACTAAAAGTTAACTTAAAGTTGGCCCTAAACTTTGTGTTTGGTGTAGATGGGGTCCAGCATTATTAATCCATTCTAATGGGAGGCTAGCTTAAGCTTAATTATACAATAATGTTTCTCTGCTGGAACCATAAGAAAGGACCTAGCCATAAGATAAGACTCAGGCCAGTAAATGTTTGGGGTCAACAAACTTACTCCCTTGCGGTTTGCAATTATTTCATACCCCACTCCCCCAGCTCCTTCATCTGTTCCCTCCAGTCATCATTGCATGTTCCGTAATGTATTTAAAAAGTAAACCATGATATCCCACCAAATTGTTAAAGGGATGCTGTCATGGGAAAAAAAATTTTTTTCAAAATGAATCAGTTAATAGCGCTGCTCAAGCAGAATTCTGCACTGAAATCTATTTCTCAAAAGAGCAAACAGATTTTTTTATATTCAGTTTTGAAATCTGACATGGGGCTAGACATATTGTCAATTTCCCAGCTGCCCCAAGTCATGTGACTTGTGCTCTGATAAACTTCAATCACTCTTTATTGCTGTACTGCAAGTTGGAGTGATATCACCCCCTCCCTTTTCCCCCCCAGCAGCCAAACAAAAGAACAATGGGAAGGTAACCAGATAACAGCTCCCTAACACAAGATAACAGCTGCCTGGTAGATCTAAGAACAACTCTCAATAGTAAAAACCCATGTCCCACTGAGACACATTCAGTTACATTGACAGCAGCCTGCCAGAAAGCATTTCTCTCCTAAAGTGCAGGCACAAGTCACATGACCAGGGGCAGCTGGGAAATTGACAAAATGTCTAGCCCCATGTCAGATTTCAAAATTGAATATAAAAAAATCTGTTTGCTCTTTTGAGAATTGGATTTCAGTGCAGAAATCTGCTGGAGTAGCACTATTGACTGATGTGTTTTGAAAAAAACATGTTTTCCGATGACAGGATCCCTTTAAACATATTTAGAAGGCAAGTGATTAGCCCCATAACCAAAAAGTCAGTAACCTCTGTAATATTAAGGGGCAGATTTACATAGGGTTGATTATCGAGGGTTAATTAACCCTCGATATTCGACTGCCGAATGTAAATCCTTCGACTTCGAATATCGAAGTCAAAGGATTTACCGCAAATAGTTTGATCGAACGATTAAATCCTTTGAATCGTTCGATTCGAAGGATTTTAATCCATCGATCGAACAATTTCTCTTCGACATAAAAATTGTTACAAAGCCTATGGGGACGTTCCCCATAGGCCAACATTGCACCTCGGTAGGTTTTAGGTGGTGAACTAGGGGGTCGAAGTTTTTTTTAAAGAGACGGTACTTCGACTATCGAATGGTCGAATAGTCAAGCGATTTTTAGTTTGAATCGTTCGATTCGAAGTCGAAGTCGTAGTCGAAGGTCGAAGTAGCCAATTCGATGGTTGAAGTAGCCAAAAAAACATTAGAAATTCTAAGGTTTTTTTATTCTATTCCTTCACTCGAGCTAAGTAAATGGACCCCCAAATTATTTGGACTTTACAAGCAGTAAATGGTCCTACTAATTGAATGTATCAACTGCATTACTCAGCTTTGCCTGGGGAGGTTAATATTCATTGTTTATATATTAGCCTATCATTTTGTTTGCTTGTACGGCAATAACGTGATTATTTGTTGACGTCTAAACCTGTTCAAGCTGCCAAGTTTTAAATAAAATTGAATAAAGGTTCTGGAATCACAAAATACCTCCACGTTTCTGTGTAGGCGTTTGCGTCAGCTTCTCTCTTATGTTTTATATTACAAGATAGATAGCTTGATATTGTGTAATTTATAATTTATATACTGTAATTTCATTATAAAAAAAATAATTCTATATTATGCCATGGGGAGTTATATGGGCGCTAGTTCCTATGACTTAAACTATTAGAATATTTTTTGCAGTAATGCAACTAAATGTAAGATTGTTATTGCCCTTTATTAATAGAGTGATGCTTCTAATGATTTTGTTCTAATGAGAAATCTTGTTATGATGTAGGACTGACATCAATACCTACGTCAGTGCCACTAATATTATTTGAATAATGACTTGCAACTGGAGATTATGATTATGAGTGGTTAAAGATGCATAACGCCTACCACAGAAAATACACAATCCGAATTTCATGCTCACCTATTTGTATCTCTGTCTTTTTAACTATAACATTATAGAAGAAGAGGAAAGTCATGCCCTGTTGTTCAATTGCATACGTATTTTGTAATTTTATTTGCCCTATAATTATTCTTCCTGCAGCAGCAAAAGGGTTGTTTGCCATAAGAGACTCTTGCTAGTCCTCTCCTGCAGACCCATAATATTCACAAGAGAGTGCCATGCCCTAGAACTAGTTGATGATGGTCTCCACTGGTATTTGTTGAGGAATTGTAAAGGTCTGTCTGCTTAGTCATTAGATTAAGATTAACAGAAGTGAAATCTGGGGACACCTATAAAGGTCCAGTGCCAAGGTTCCTTCTTAATGTTCGTAAAAAGATTTTACTGTGTAAAGTTGATGACTTCTCTCCCTGCAAGGGGTCCTACTGGCATTAAATTTGCATTGGGTACATTACATAAGTTAGGTAGCTTTACATTACATACACATTACATACATTAAATACATTCTAATACTAATAGCTATAGATAAGACATTGTGTTGGGATGGGGACACTTTTTCCCAGGGACCAATACCCTGATACAGGGCTAGTCTCCCTGAAACAGGGACTGATAGGAACTATACAGTAATCCTTTATAAACATAAGCCTCTAAAGGAGGAATGAAATTAAAATCTCAAGCATATAAAATGGCATTTGTTGCATAGGGGTGGTTTTCTATAATTGATTTCATAATGAGTTACAATATACTGAATACAGCTGCTTTGAATCAAATCTCAGATTCAGGTACAAGCAGCAGATGTTCAAGGCACATTGGGGTTCATTTATTAACACTGGGCAAATTTGCCCTTGGGCAGTTACCCATAGCAACCAATCAGTGATTAGCTTTTTAAAGCCAGCTGCAAGTAGAACAATGAATGCAACAATCTGATCTGGTTGCCATGGGTTATTGCCCATGGGCAAATTTTCCCAGTGTTGATAAATTACCCCCATTGACTTTGTTCTATGTATAAACAGTAGGGATGCACTAAATCCAGGATTCAGTTCAGGATTTGGCCAGGATTCTGCCTTTTTTAGCTGGATTGTGACCGAACCAAATCCTAATTTGCATATGTAAATTAGGGGCGGGGAGGGAAATCACGTGGCTTTTCATCACAAAACAAGGAAGTGAAAAAAATGTTTTTTTTTGTTTGCTAGTTTGCTTATGCAAATTAGGATTTGGATTTGGTTTAATTCTATCATTACTTGTGTGTGTAAGTTATTGCTCATTAACAGTTTATCAGAAGGCTTAATCATTGATCCTGTATATTTTAATTAATACTAATTATTAATATTTGTATTATTACAGTGTTTTTGCTAATGTTTAGCTCTGCTTAGCATAAGCACAAATACAGGGTCAAATAGAACATACAGCCGGAGAGAGGGGACATGGGGTAGGCGACAGAGAAGGTATGTGACTGGCGTCCCCCAGCTTTCGCGCCCTAGGCACGTGCCTACTCTGCCTACCCCTAGTTCTGGCCCTGTCTGCACTAAATGTAAAATAATTCACTGGCGAATATTACATCGCTCACTGGGGAATATTACATCGCTCACTATCGCTCACTTTCTGGAGTTTCATTAAATAATTTTTTGCAAAAACCACCGTGCCATTGCAAATTTTTTTTACATGCACTGTACATGTTGCGAGGGTGTTGTAGAGGTCTGAAATCAGTCAAAATGAACGCAAACAGTGAAAATCTTGTTCGCTAACATTCACAATGGGTCTTTGCGAACGTTTTGGGCTCTAATGAAACATATTACATTCCCCCATGAAAATGTATAACACTGTAGTAGCACTGTTTATTATACTGTTCTCTAAAATTATGTTTGTTATAGTTATAGACCCTTTTATGTAGCAGTATTGGAATAAAATCACAACTAATAAATGTTCTCCATATATTGATTAACTATCCATTGATTTAGGTAATGAGCTTCAAAACTTTTAGTCTTGCAGGAGTGATGACAAGGTTGGACCCTAACCCCACACTTTCTAACCTATGCCCAACCATACTGGGCATATATATGGGATTATAGGGCTGGTTTTGGTAATCTCTTCCAGAACCTGCTAATTCTTACAGTTATTCAGACAATACCTTGTTTTTATTAAAAAATGTAGTCCTGTTTTTTACAAAGCAATTTCCAGACTTACCTTGTTTTACCCCACGTTGTCCTTACCGATGCACACAGTGCCATAGTGCATTTCATTATTCTGTTTTTTATTTAGACAATTGGATCTTTTAATCTGCCAAAAAGATTAGTAAGGAAAGCTAAATTAATCTTGTAAATGGTAATTGTGTGTGTGTGTGTGTGGGGGGGGGATTCTGGCTTTAAACGAAGATGGAAAGCTGAAGAAAGTGCATTGTTTACAATAGCAGCTGTGAATGAAAAATATAACAACTATTACTTTGTTGGACATTGACTGGAATTCTTGTGTGACCTGAGAAATGTCAAGGACAAGATGAACTCTTGTTTTGGAAATGAAGACATTATTGCCAAAGGCCAGGATCCTTATGATGACACATTAGCAACTGCAATTTCTGGTACAAATATGTTGTTAATGCACTTTTTGGCAAGCGCCTCTTAATTTTACCTCCAATATTTCCCTGGATATGTTTCCCTAACTCCTTTTTTATATGTTTGGGGTGGTGTCAGCCTTTTCTTTTATCAGATTATTTTTATGTATGCGGCAGAAATTTGAACCAACTATTCCAGAATTTGCTCAGAAGATTATAACAGCAGTAATTTGTCTATTCTCATACAATATTCACCGCTTATTCTTATGGTACAAATAGCTGATGCACCATCAGCAGCTCCATCATATCGAGTACATTCAGGGGCAATTCTAAAAGAGCCAAATGTCAGCTTCCAGAACAAATTGTTATGGGCTCAGATCCACTCTTACATCATGTCTGATACAGTACAGTTCTCTGCCATGACCAGTCTACTCTAAATTCCTTGCATATCAAGTATTTGTATTTATCTTTTAAAGAAAAATATTTCTTTGATGTAATCGCCAATTACTGTCACTGGAGGGAATGTAAGTTTCCAGTAATTATATAGTATCACTAGAGATGGCAGATGGGGCAGGGTCGAATTAGAAAGAAGAGAATTAAATCAACCTGCATCCTTCTTAAGTATAAACAAATTCTTTTTCAAGCTTTGAAATTTACTAGTGCCCAGAAGGCGGACAATTGTGTTCCACATTATGCTTCTGAATTGTTCAGGGATGATTAAAGCATGCAATTTACATACGCAAAATTAGTGCTGTTAGAACATTTTGCCAAGGACCATATGGGGCTTGATAGTTTAATATCAAAGGAAGTCACCTGAAATGCAGCCAGTTACACCATGTGGACAACCTAGTTTTTCTTAAGTGATGCCACAGGTTTGTAAAGGCTTTTGGCTAACTCTTCAAGGCAGCACTCTAAGTCACTGCTTGTTGGTTATGGTCTGTAATGCAGCACAAAAGTCTTAAAGGGGACCCATCACCCAAAAAAATTATTCAAAATCCTATTTTATCACATTAGTCAAGCAAAATGAACTTTAATTTCACTATATAAATTATTTGAATCTTGTTTCCTTCAGTCTGGGAATTCAAAATGATAGCAAGCAGGCAGCAGCCATTTTGTGGACACTGTTTTTAAGGAAAGCCTTGCATCATCTCTGAATCTTGTATGTGCACCAGAATGGGGGACCTGATGTCCATCCCCATGCCCTGGCTACACAATTAAACGGTAAACAGAACGGGGGAATATGTGGAGAGCAGTGACATCTAGGAAGTGCTGAATGGAAAGTGAAAGTAATTGTCCATGGCATAGAGGAGGGGCAGACAATAATAATAATTAAATGAGCTTACAACAGCTATGAATGCTTTAATAAAAAATAGAAATTGGATTTCATGTTTAATTTGAAAAGGACTTTTATTATACAATTTTTTGTGTCTGGGTGACAGGTCCACTTTAATCATTCACATTTAATAGTGTACATACATTGCAGTTAACTTCTGAGGATTTAACTAGGACTCTGGGGGTAAAAATGTCATCCAAAGTAATGACTGCTACCCATCATAGTGTATGACTATAGTAAAATGGAGCAGCACCTTTTCTCCTTTTCCAAAATCTGTAGACAGAGGCATTCCCAGCTTTCAGCCATTACTCTTAGTGGAGCCCCAAGGGTGTCTCTCCAAACCACGTAAGGGGGAATGTTATTTGCAAGTATTATTTAAAATGGTGTATTTGCGAATGTTTAGCACTGCTTTCAATGTAAGATCATTCACTGGTGAATATTAAATTGTGCATTATCGCTAAGTGATATAGGCCATAGTCCCTAATTCTGAGCAATTAGTACCCAGGATCCTAGTCCCACTCACACTCCTTGTTGGAGCCTGTGCTGTTCGCTAAATACCCTGGCTATCACACCTAGGGGCAAATTTACTTAAGGGCGAAGTGGGGAAAATTTGCCAGCGTGACTTCATTTCGGAACTTCACCGATTTACTAACAGTCGCCGGCGTAAGGAGATAGACTCTAGTGGTACTTCGCTCCCATAGCCAGGCGAATTTGCGATCTGGCGAATGAACGTAACTACGCAAATTCACTAAGATGCGGATATTACTGAACGTTACCTCTTGCGCCAGACTTGCCTTTGCCACCTCAGATAGGACTTCCTCAAAAAATAGTAAATCATTTTCCATTTTTCAGGGTGATAGGTTGCAAAAGTGAGTAAATTTTATTTGGGGTAACCAGCTTCCCCCCTACATTTCCTAACATATGGCACATAAACTATACACTGGGCTCATGTGTAGGGTATTATAACAACTATATTTTCTTTTATTAAGGTTTCCACAGCTTGCGTAGTGTAATGTATTTGCTGCAACATATACGTCCATTCAACTTTAACTTCCCGCCGTATGCAAATTAGGCAACGCTAGTGCAACTTCACTTTGCTTGGCGCAGTAACACTAGCGCAACTTTGCCAGCATTTGGCGCCCTGGACGCAACTTTGGAAGTGTTACGCTATGAGCGAAGCCATCGCTGGCGAATTTTCGGAGGTTAGTAAATTTGCCCCCTAGAGTGATCTATTAAAGGACATGTAAACCCCCCACAAAAATGTAATCAGTGAACAGCCTCTTTGAAATATTTAGACTACTGCCACTCTAGTTGTTAAAAGGTTAACAGTAAGGCTGCAGCCCAATCACTTAGAAATGGCCTCCGGGTGAAAGCTGCTATTTGTTTAAGGAAAATGTGATGGCGCTGGCAAATGGAGGGGGTATATGCAGTACAAATGATGTGGCTTGGGTGGGGAAGATATGCCCAACTTATATACATGGTAAGAAAATGTAGACTTTACATGGCCTGAAAGGGCACCTATCACAGCCAAAATCAAACACATATTAACAATCGGACCAGTACAACCTAAACACATTTAATCAAACTACATATATAGTTTTTTGAAAAAAACTGCATGTTTTAAAAAATCCCTTACTTTGTCAAATGGGTTCTTTCACTGCGGGAGTCCATACAGAGACTATAACAGAGAATATAACAATTCTAACTGTTTTAATAATCGGATTTCTTGAACTTTCACATAGTGTATTTACTTACTAAATGATTTTAGTTATGATTGATGCCCTTTAAAGTGAATAGCCTATCCTGGCTAGACCTTACCTGTCTAGGTTCCACTGCACCCTTCCTGCCTGCTCAGGTAAGGGGACTGGCAAAATTGGCCCTGAGCACACCTTGTGGCTAAATGAGGGAAAGCTTGGGGTCATGCTTTGACCCAGGAAGAGGAGAATTGCTCCCTCCATAAACTAAGAGGCCCTTCTGTGGCCAAACATTATCTGTCCCATACAATATTAATGCAAACTAATAGTATCCTGTGTGGGACTGTGCTATATCCAGGGGTAGGTGATTCAGAGAACCTGTGCTGGAACTTGGGGTTGTGGATGAGGAGTAAGCAGTATAATGATCAGAATGAGGTGAAAATTAATAAGAACAGATGTCAGATTGAGACTGAAGGTTGTGGGCAAGCATTAGGCAGGAATACTGATATAACAGACAAAGATCCTGGCAGGCAGAAGGTGGGAGTTTTTATGATAACCTGGAAAGTAGATAAATCAGAAAACTCTGGAACTACAATTAGTTTTTGAATGAGCCCATGGTCGTATCAGCCATCAGTATTGAGTATGAGATATAAAAGAACAAACCCATCTGCAATCAACCTCTAGCTATTTCATAATATACTGCCTAGAATATCATAAACTGATGATCACATTCAAGGAACATCTGTGCATCTCCAATGCGTGGACGTAATTTCCCAATGCTTCACATACTTTTCATTCTTTAAAATACATTTAAAGACCACAAGAAGAAAACAGGCAAAATAATTACCTTATAGACATAATTAAGTAAATAAATAAACCTCGGTCTAGCAAGTGCCCCCAGGCTACTTGGCATGTCCTACAGTAGAAATCTGCATGGTCATAAGAACATGTCTAGACCCTCTTATAGAAGTATGTCAGCTTGAGCAATCATTGGTGCACTATGATTATTTTCAGAACAGAAACACATAGTAATGTAGACCAACACGATCTCAACAAGTCCATTAATGTTTATACAAACTAAGTCATATAACCTGGATTGGATGCATCTTTTCTTTCCCTTTTCTTTTGTCACAACAAAATCAATGATCTACTACATTTTTTGGTTCACAGCCTAAAGGGGTTTAGATTTATCCTTTTCTATTTACACAGAAAGTGTTTTACAGAGAGCATTACATTTTGCTCAGTACTGCACCTCCTCCCAGAGAGTTGCCACTTGGGACAGTGGCACAAAGTAGACGAATCTTTTAGAATGGTCCTATACTTATATTAAGATTGGCAAGACTATATGTTCTTATGGCGCTAAGAAACGTATATATTGATGATAATATTTTTGTATAATTATTATTGATGAGTGAATTTGCGAAACGGGCGCCGGCATCTAGTTTTTGACACCGGAGTACGTTTTTTTCATGCTGGCATCCGTTTTTTGACGCCAACGTCCGTTTTTTTGCCGCCATTTTTTTTTGACACCAGTAAATTTTCGCAAATTTATTCGCCGGTGGCAAATGGTGCAAATTTGCAGCAAATTCGTGCCTGGTGAATAAATTCACCCATCACTAATAATTATTATTTATATCCAATAGTGATTAACAAATATTTTTGCCAGCCATGGTTTCGCATCAAAATTCCGCATTTCTCCAGAAAAAATTCCCATTGACTTTATTGCATTTGCAGAGAGAAAAATTGTCACCTGAGTTTATATGGGTCTTGCCAGAAATACACAGGTACAGGAGATCTTTATGGTGAAATGCCATATGTTTTTGACATGCATGAAAAAGGTAGGAATGCCAATGAAACATTAAGCAGGGCATTCAATAAGGAATACAAACTTCTTTGTACCATTTTTTATTCAATAAACAGAATTGCTGTATGGGAATAAAATCTTAAGTAATAGGATTGTAATTATAATAAGAACACAGCATGACGGAAAGATGCAATGCAATTGCTGGGAATTTAAATACGCAAGTTTGTGGATAGTATTTATATGTATTACTTTTATGAACACTGAGAAGGTGGTGATATTATTGTACTATGATATACTTGCTGCACACCTGTTTTTTGAAAATTGGATGTTTTGGTGTATATACACAGTTATATTAAAATCACATTTTGGTGTTGTAAACTGCAACAAATTACACCATATTTTTGGTGACTTTAATTGGCACTATCGAAGTGACAGTTTGTGGTTCAATGCATGGCACTTTGAAGCTCAAGGGAATATATTTTTATATGAATTGACAAAGTGTTATGCTAAATACTTAAAAAGCTACTCAGCAGACTGAAGGGTCGCCATATGGGTAGCACTCAGGGAAATCTTGGTGTAATGTCTTGGAGCACTCTCTGAGAATTCTATTTAACTAGGAGCAGACACTTGTGGCATGACAAATACCCATTGTAGTGTGTGTTGTGTTATTATGCTTTTAAATATTTGCTAGTGAAGAACACTGGTGCCCAAGTCTCTTTGTGTTGAGAGTCCAGACTGGAGACCTTTTCCCCAATACTTCTGTGAAGGTCCAGCTGAGGGGAGGAGTCACATGTAGCAGAGCTGCTGAGAACAGCTTTAAAAGGTACCCCAAAGTATCTATAGTGCTACATTAATTATAATCATATAAGAAGAAATTACAAAATTGGATCACAAAGAAGAAACTCTTGCTTAGGTCCAAATATAATTTATGATAATTTCCCTCAGGTAGTGTTAATGTATGTAGTCAACCATTGCTGCAAAAAGGAGAAAAGGAGAAAGTGTCTGTTTGCATTCGCCCTTACTAGCACTTGTAGCTCATTTTAAATCTACTGTTCACACTAATTAAAAACTAACATTTGTTTTGGGAATCAGCTATGCAACTGCTACATCCCAGCAATCCGAGAACAGCTGTGGAGACTATAAGTTTGAATTCTCTTTAATTTTGGACGTTCAGGAATGGCTTAGTTAGACCACAGAGTTTGATCCCTTTCCTAATCTGGAAACCTTCCAAAGATACTTCTGCATCTCTTTTTTTTTTTTGAGTGTAGTAGCCCCAAGCAGAAGTCACATCGGCAGAACAGTTGTCTTTGTTATGACTGCACATACGGCATTCTGAACATCACACTCATTTGATTGACTCGAGTGCCTGCCATACATTTCTGCTTTGTTGATTTTGTGATGTGTTATGGTTACTATATTCTTTGTGCTGTCTATTTTCGGGTGTGCGGGAAGAGCAGCGTTTTATTAAACAGTCTAGAAAATGTCAAATCCATTTTGAGAAATTGTGTCAAAATGAGGTTTTTAACATTTTTTTAAAGAGAAAACTAGAATCTTTTGTAAACATCTTCCATGGTGACCGATGCCTGTGAAGATTTATATCAGTACAAACATAAACTCTATAACGTGAGAGTAAAATGCACCCGTATTTAAGAGTGCTAGAAGCCTACTTAAAAAGAAAAGGCTTTTATATATCCACACGCTACTGTTTGGAAACCAAATCTTTTTATGCTTTAAAGAAATGCATAAATAATAAAATATAGAGGGGCCCATTTACTTAAATTCGAAGGATTTAATCGTTCGATTGAACTATTTGCGGTAAATCCTTCGACTTCGATATTCGAAGTCGAAGGATTTACATTCGGCAGTCGAATATCGAGGGTTAATTAACCCTCAATATTCGACCCTATGTAAATCTGCCCCAGAATGTGTTGACTATTAAATCCGCTGTGGGCTGCAAAAACAAGGTGGTTAGGCCCTAGTTTAAAACTATTTCTTTTTAAATGGGAGAACTGTAATGGTAAAATAATAAAAACGCATGCGAATGCATCATCCACCACCACCCTCATGGTCTATGGGTAATGGCACATGGAGCACCCCTGGCTGTGATAGAAGAAACCCAGAAGGAGCTCTGAACATTGAAGATTTCCTTACAATACAAGTCATCTTCTGCCATGATTACATGAATACGCCTAAGAGATCTCCCATGGCTTCTTAAGAAGAAGACAAAGACACAATCATGGAATTAGCACCACTCCACAGGATAATTTGCAAGAGAAGCCCTATTCCTTTAATAGAGTAATTTTCCCAGACTCACACGCCTTGTCTAGGCCAACACACCTTGTAGGCAATGGTGTACATCTTTGGGTAAAAAAGTGTGTTAGCTGGAGGCTTGAACAAAGGACAGGTGGACAATACTTTGTTCTTACATCATATAGCTCACATGGTCACATCAGCAATAATATATATAAAATATGAAGTCTTATTGCCTAATACAAGTCTCTCAAAAATTCCAATGTGCCTTAAAGAAGCACTGCTTCTTCTATGCACAAGGTAGATGTGGAGTACTGATTTCCTTTCATACTTTTTGAAGGCAAACTCCATTGTGAATAATATCACTACTTTAATACAAAATATATTAAAAGTTGTCCTTACAAAATCCAGAAATATTCAGAAAGTCCTGGAATATTTTCAGTTCCAATATGGTACATCCAATCTGGCTACTTACTCTTGACTATCCAAATATCCAGGAATCTCCCTCAACAAGACCCAACACGTTTCATCGGCCTAACGGCTACAATCAGAACTCCAGGGAAATATTGGGAAAATACATGCTGTTTTGTACCTGTTTTTTGGACTTTATACCTTGCAAATATGTATGTACAACAGATCTTCCTAGATCTATTGAAAAGCCTAGTATTTCTACAACATGCTAAATGCATTGTGTAATCATTTACCTTTTTGAAAAATCAAAGACGTTTTTCAAAACCCCGACAGCTAGAATTAGCATTACCATTTCTAAGAACTGTTTTAAAAGCAAGAAATAGTAAACCAGTTCCAAGTGGTTTTACAGCAGAAACATCTGGTTGGAGTAATCATTTTATTAAATGCAATTTTCTAGGCTGTCTGAAGCATTTTGTTTATAAGTAGTATCTTATTGCAGTATTATATTTGATTTTCTTTCTTTCTTTTTTTCTTTCATTCTTTATTTCTTTCTCATAGAACAAATGGAAATGTAACAAAATAATTTTGATATGCTGACAATATATCCAACTAGACACCTGCACTAGGACCATTGCTAATGAATATTTATGTTGTAAAAGGAAAATTATTGAGGCCATCATGGTGAGTATTTGGGACTTAATGAGGGAATAAATTACTATACAAGCCACACACATTGCAAGTTTAGTTCTGAACCCTGTTATCAACTAAATTCTGTGTCACAGAACTCTTAGCCCTTGATATGTGTGAGGATTATTATATTCAATTAACTCTTCACTATTCCTCTGTCAACAATCTGTCACTGCCTGGAGGCTTTGTGTCTTGGTGGTTAAAAAAGTTAAAAAGTAAATTGTCAAAGAACTCAGGCACTGCTTGCAAAACGTTCCCATTGTTATCCTCCATATTTTGTTCACGTGAAGCTGACAATGAGACTCTGCCCCATATCTTTTGGAAGTGCCCAGCCCTACTAAACTTCTAGTCTGTGGTTAAAGATATAATGAAATACATAACAGATGTAGATATTGTACTAATAAACGACAGAAATTAGATGAAATCAAGAGATGTGAAGAGCTGAATCACAGAAATCCGAACATGACACACAAAAGTACATTCAACGGTGGTTTTACTGGGTGAGATTCAAAGTTTTAAGGGGTTAAGTAATAAATGACAGTGGGGTTCATTTAACAACACTGGGCAAATTTGCCAGTGGGCAGTAACCTATAGTAACCAATCAGTGCTTGGGTTTTTTTCATGCAGCTGCAGGTAGAACAATGAATGCAACAGTCTGATTGGATGCCATGGAACTGCTCACAGGCAAATTTGGCCAATGGTAATAAATGACCCTCAGTAAGTTTAGTTTGCATTTTGATAATGCGATTTCATGCACAGAATTTGCTGATGGGAATTATACATGTTAAAAGATTTAATTAAACTGACTGAAGTACCTGACTGAAATTTTTATCTGAAAATGTACTTAAAGTTGAATAATTGGGTAAAATGACTTGGGGGAGGGGAACAGGGCGATAAATATGTTATGTTTATATAGGCATTTGAATGCCTGTGCAGATTTAGGGGGTGGCCTGTGGGTGCTTACATGGTAAATAAAAATGTGCAGGAAAAATTACCCCCCCCCACCCACTGGTGAGTTGGAGGGTACCATAATTCTGCGAAAGACACATGCATAGTACAGTAGGTCTATTTGTGCATGTGCTAGGGTTGCCACCTATCTGATTCTGACCCGGACAGTCCAGTTTTCGGAAGGGCCATCTGGGTCAAACCTGCCTGCCTGATTTTCCAAATTAAGTAATCGGACAGGACTCTCCAAGATTGACACTGAGATCGGCCTATTGTGGATGTCATATTGCCATGTCATAGCTCCTCAATGCGATGGCCATGACATCAATGTTCTGCCCAGTGACATCGACACATACACCCCATACCAGAGTTAACTGCGGTGAACTGTGGTATGTAGTGTTTGTTGTCTTTATAGCTGCTGGTTTTGTTCTGTTTTGTGCTTTTGTGTTTGTTTTTGTCATCTGTTTTCAAACTATTTGTTTTGCATGTATCTTGTGTCCACAATTAGGTTAATTGCATAAGGAATGCTAAGCTGTGGGCACACCAGTTAAATCTTCCACCAAACAGTGTAGTCAGATTCTCTACTTGCTTCAGTAACCAGGAAGTGTGCAGGTATACTTGTCTTGGTAACCAGGAAGTGTGCAGGTATACTTGCCTTGGTAACCAGGAAGTGTGCAGGTGTAGGAAATAAAGCAATATCATTTGATCTGTATCCTGCAGGTTGATAAATAAAAGCAACTCTCTTATTGTTAGTGATTGATTATTCTACTGAATTACATTTCAGTGGGATGTCCAGTAAAAGGTGGGGTAAAAGGGGTGCCAGTTAATCCAGTTGGATGGGCAAAGGGGAATCACAAATGAGGTAACAAGTCCTCTGTCCGGCCAGGAGATGGGCAAGCTTCTGAATGAAAAGCAGTCCATATGCATACATTGCTACTTTGGGGCAGATTTACTAAAGGGCAAAGTGACCGTCATTATCCACAATTCGCCAGAAATCTCATTCGCAGGGACATCACCAATTTACTAACAAGCATAGACGACAATTTGCTAGAGACCGTCCTATTACCAGGCATATTTTCACCCAGGTGAATGGTCGCAAATTCACCAAAGTGCGAATTTTACAGAACATTACCTCTTTCGCCAGAGTTTCCTTCGACACCTTAGACCAGACAAACTGATAAAACAAAGCTACGTCCTCCTCAATCTAATGTCAGTGACATCATATCCTGTATGCCGGAAAGTCATAAAAGTTGTAAAAAACGCTGGCGTATTTTCATTTTTTAAAGTGGGATTGCCTTCAAAAGTCCTAACTATTAAAGATTTTTGTGTTAACAATTTTAACCAATTTGAGGGGCATGACTCATTTGTTTTAGGATGGGCTCATGTCTTGGGCATTACTATATTTTTGCTTCCTTGGACATTTGTAATAATAAGCATTTTAACCAACATCTCTAATAAAGACAGATATATGACCTATATGTACCCACCGTATTCAAATTGACCTTAGTGTAAGAGTACTAACGAACTTTCGCTAGGTAGAATTGAACTCTAGCAAAAGATCGCCAGGAAATGCCCAGCTGATGAATTGACGCTATCGAAACTTTGCCAGCGTCCGGCTGCTGAGACGCAACTTTGTATTTTAGTGAATAAGCGTAGTGGTAAAGAATTTACGACCTAGCAAAGTGGTGCAAAGTGTGGCGAAGTGGTCGCTGGTGAAAATTCGCCCCATAATATTTAGTATATAGTGTATCTTAAATATTCTTAACGCCTCCCATACCTCCCAACTGTTCTGTTTTTCGATGGACAGTCCCGATTTTGACAGCTCAGTGCGCAGTCCCGGATTGTTACTGAAATGCGCCAAGTTTCTATTTGATCTCCTGTACAGAAACCAGAAAAAGATACAAAATTTCTAAAACTTAATTAAACAAGAGGCTTTTTGGCAGAGAGCCCTGAATACTCAGCACCTGCACTTTTGTAACAATTTAAGATATGCAAAGATGGAATTGTAACTATTTAAGATTAGCAGGTCTCTTGGGAGAACAGAGACTTACAGCTTAAAGGGCAATTCACCTTTATTAGCAAAACTGTAATAACACATAAAACATGGCCCTAAAACCCCCAGAAATGTGTTCAACCAGCCTGCTCATCGCAACATTATGCCATACGTATTTGATATCTGCCCAATATGTCTGATGCCTTTCCATTAAGTGGCAGTAACACTACAGGAGGTCTGTAGTAGGTAGTAATTGAGCTTGTAGCCAGATAGAAAGACAATGGCAGCAAAGGCCTTCAGAGCAATGAAAAAAAATACTTTTAATTTTTTATTCTTCTTTTAACATTTCTATTTGACAAAAATAAAGGAAAAGTTTACAAAACAAAAGTTACAAAACAAAAGTAAGCATTCCCTGATTCAGCTACGTCCCCAATAAATGTTACAAAAAAGCTATTTTTTTAAGAACTGAATTAGTCTTGAGGACACCTAACCATCTATACGGAATACAGCTATATCTGGCACTCAAAGGGTTAAGATTTTTTTTTTTTATTTTGTACAACTTGGATTGAACTCTGGAATGTCTTCGGTTGAATTATGGTAAGTAGTTTGTATGTAAAAATCAGCCAACAAGATCAAAAGACACGAAGGGTGATTTTGACATTTAACAGCTCCCCCCCCTTTTCAAATACAATTCCTTATGACTTTATCAAACCCATCCAAATTTCACAAGTTTAAAGAAACTAACATGTGCGCCAGCTATTCTGCGCACAGAAGCTCTGTGGCACTTTATATCACCCTTGTTATTTTACAGACATGATGTAACCTGTGCGTATACCTTTACTAATCACCAGTGACAAACAGGCGTTGGCAAGAAGCAACGCAATTCAATATTTTAGCTTTTGTTGCTGTCTAAAAGGGAAGCAGCCAGGCAATGTACTGGGAAGATGATCCAGACATACTGTAGCAAAGAATGAAAGAAAGGCAAAGTTATCAGTATACTGTGCATATTTGGTGTTGGCTGAGGAGCTGTGCCGACAGAAGCATAATAAAAATGTCTGATTTGTATTGTGATTATATGTTTCTCGTGAGATCTTTATAAAAATAAACATGCTCTGCTGTTCTGTATCTTATATAATAAGATATATATATATATATATAATATTTGCAATAGCAAAGGTAAGCGAACACATTGTTGTGCACAGTTTAAGAACTTATAGACAATGCACAGCTTGGCCTGAGCCAACACTCGTGGGTGGCAAAAATCAATGCCACATGACTTTGCCAACAGCCCAAATGCATGACACATCTGCACATAATAAATACATCACAGCATGCATACTCGTGGAACACATGCCTTGACAACTCTAATATTATGTCAAGCCTCTGATTTGCTGCAATGGAAAATGAAATACATATGGTAGGAAAGGACATTTGTCAAGTCTTGAGCTAAATGATTGGCTGCATGATTTTTCTGATTGGGTCCCATATATGATAACTGCCTTTTAAAACCATTTGTTTCACATTTTAAATATCTTTGCCTGTACTGATAAAATGGGGTTTAGAGCAGCAAAGAGAGAAAGATGTTTTCTTCATTCTACCTTTAGTGTAGGTCAATGCTAGTAAGTAACAGCCATACTTGTTGTTCACCTCTTTGATTTACAAATGCCACACTCCATTATATTGGTACATAATTGTACAATGATCAGCAATAGATTGTAAGTTGTATTTTTCCTTTTTTTAAGCGGGACTGGATGTAAAACTCCTAAACTTTTTTTGGGTAACCGGTTTTCTCCAGACATTTTATAACATATGGAACATTAATTTTACAGTGGGCTCATGTGTAGGGCATTATATTAACTCTCTTGTCTTTATTAAGGTTCCCTGGACATGTGTAATATAAACTAGTAACTTCAAGCATTTGCACAAACATTTATAATAAAGACCTCCATACAAGTTTAAATTTCCCGCCGTATGCAAATTGACCGAAGCGCAAGATCACTAGCAACTTTTCACTAGGCACAAACAAACGCTAGCGCATCTTCGCTATGAAATGCTCACACTGCCGAAGTAACACTAGCGAAAAGTTACCAGCATTCGGCTCCCAGGGAGCAATTTTGCATATAAGTGAATTAGTGTAGTGGTAGCGAATTTGCTCCTGGCGAAGTGGTGCAATGTCTGCAAAGCAGTCGCTGGCGACAATTCGCCCTTTACTGAATCTGCCCCATAGTGTTTACATGAGAAATGTCCAGCCTGTGGCTCTCTAGCTGTTGAAATCTGAGCATAAAACTATTGGGAGTAGAGTTCTGAAATTCAGAGTGCCACAGATTACATATCCCTGATTTAAGTTTAGTGGCGAGTTGCCCATTCACTCTTGTGGAGTTTGTTGGCAAGCATTCTTGGGGTGATCACCTGAGGGTCTCAGTATCAGTAGAAATAATAATGTGCAGAAAATCATTGCTTCCCAATGTATAGGTTAAATAAACCAAAAACAATATTTTTAAAGGCAGAAAAACACATTCCCAGCATCAACCTATGAGTCTCCATTCCAAATTGCATAACGTTATTGTTTCACCCTCTTGCCATTATTGGGACGAGATGACTCTTATAAATGTAAACATAGAGAAACAGTGTTTTAAGTATTTGAAGGAATGAGAGATTGAGTCCCGATGTGAAGAAACCTGGATGACAAACTTTGCTGCAGTTTCCCAAGTCGCCATAGTAACAACCCAGAAACATATGGATGGCCCAAACAAATCAAGTCCCAGATGTCAACTTTATCATGCAATTTTAAAATGTAAAGCAAAAAAAAAATGTTTTTGGCTCCATATTCCGGATGCATATATTGTGCCGTACCAGAACTGATGTCATGTAAAGTGGATGTAACATCGCACTTGTGCACCCCTGGGCTGAATAATGACTGTTGAAGCAGCAATTGTTTAGTTGCCGTCTCTAGGATTCAACAAGCACAACAAAACAAGAGACAATATCACATACAGGAGTGGCTACACTTCTCTG
This sequence comes from Xenopus laevis, assembly GCF_017654675.1. Lineage (NCBI taxonomy): Eukaryota > Metazoa > Chordata > Amphibia > Anura > Pipidae > Xenopus > Xenopus laevis. The sequence continues at coordinate 166,885,733 of NC_054373.1, forward strand.
CCGATTCAGTTGAAAATGAGTATTATACAATTCTAGCGGAACTCTAGGGAAGGATGTATTTGTCCTTTTCTCAATTACTTGCTCTTCAGATGAAATGTTCTCTTTCAACTATTATATTCTTAATTGTCTCTACTTTCACCTACAGATTTGACTTGTATCTATCTTTGGTGATATATTTTACCTTGAACTGTAAAACTAATTCTCAAAAAAACCTTCTACTGGTCCTTTACTCTTATCCTTCCATTTTCCATCTTAGTTCCTTGGAGCAAATCAAATTGAGTATGAAAAATCATGTAAGAATGCTAAAGTCAAATACTTTCTTTTAGGGATGCACTGAATCACTATTTATGGGATATTGCCTAACCCTGAATCTTTCCGGAGGGATTCAGGTAAATACTGAACTAGATCTGAACCTTAATTTACATATGCAAATGAATATGCAAATATTATAGGCGTAAGCATCTAAGGTCACGTAATTTTAATGTTTCAAATAAGTTTCAGCCAAGCTCTTGGATTCAGCCTAATCCGAATCCTAATGGTTTCGGCCTGAACTGAATCCTGGATTTGGTGCATCCCTTTTATCTCAAATATCTCATATTCACTATGCAGATGTTGAGGTTTTGCGCTGGAAAGGGTTATCATAGGGAACTGACAATCTTCATGAACATTCCAAGCCATTAATTGAATCCTGTTTTCATTATTCAGACAATTTTCATGATTTAGATTCTGACAAATTTTGAAGAATCGTAGTTAAGTCTTAACTCTTGTTTTCATATGATTTTACTGTACTGAGCACCTGGAGACTTAGAATTTTATTGAGTAATAATGTTTAAGTTGTGTTTTAATGATATTACATGTATTTCTATTTGTGATCATGACCTTAGTGCACAATTTTCTCTACTTTTCCACTACAGCCTCCAGCAGGAATTAATTGTTGACAGGAAATGCCTATTGACTCCAATTCATTCGCAATTTTGCAATTTTCTCTATAAAGGGACACAGGGCAGTTTAGCTCATTACAGCTCTTTGCATTGGCATTAATTCATGATGCTTCTCCAGGTGAGATTTTCTCCAGGGAATCTGGAACTAATGCCTGTCATGAAGAGATGTTCCTTCTGGGGCTTTCTTTGTGCTTTATCCTACATGTGATTATTCTGAACTTTCAGCTTTCATGATAAACCTTTATGAGGTTTACAGAATTATACCCTATCTCTGTTGTATACACAGTCTGAATACACATGCAGGGGCACGTTATTCAATAATCATGCCATTACTTTTTCCATGTGTCAAGAATCGGCACCCAGAATCCAGAACCAATCCTAAGCTCCCTGGTCTGCTTGCGCCTTTAACAGCCACCTTTCACCTCGAGAGGAGCCCTCGGCTAATTGGATGCCGCCAAGTCTTATTAAGAGAGGAGCCAAACAAGGGTTCTGGATGAGCATAGGGGCATGATCGTTAAGCAAAGTCTTTGGGCAGAAGATCACAGTACAAGGATTTAGATGAAAACGTAGTCAAACAGGCCGGGTTAGTGCGGGCAGAATTCAAGTGGAGTCAGACAGGCAAGGGCCAAAGCCAGGAGATCAATCAAGAGTTGTCCAAACAGGCACAGGTCAGGTTACAGAGTGTAGAATAGTTGGTTTACCAGGCAGGGGTCAGGATCACAGAAGTCAGAATAGTCAATCAGGCAAGGGTCAAAACAGGAATCAGATATCAGGATAACACAGGAAAAGCACCAGGAATTCACAAAGATGAACCTATAACGGGCAAAGGACAGTACAGGGAATTCCCTTTAAATAGTGTTTGAATTTTGCGCCATTGCGCGCTGACGTCATCTCGTTAGCGTCAATGCGCCTATAAGAAAAGGAAATGCACGCCAGGCATGCCCTATGGATCCGGCTCTTCAATGGAAGAGGAGCAGCGTGGCGGGCGTCCCTGCCGGCCCACTAGACCACCAGGGTAAGCCCTTACAATGATTCACATTTTTTCCTGCAATATTGCAGTTGTTTTGGAAATCACAAATTATTTAATCACAATTGCGTAAAAAAAGTCATGCATTAACAAGGAATTTTGAAAATCACTTCTGGTTCATAATTGTAAAAAAAAAAAAAAAAAAAAAAAATTTCACCTTGCTTGAATGCTGCAGATATACTTTCTATTGTTGTCTATGCCTTCTGTTTTAGGTGGTATAATGTACAATTTTTTCTTTTTCATATTCATCTTTTGGTAAATAGAGCATGATCACTGCAGTATCAATTGTGTTAAACCATGATTTTTTATAAATTGGTACTCAAGTTTCTAGATTCAGATAGTCATGGCATTACCTGTGATTACCCAGAATACTTCATAGTGTTGCCCTTTTTGGTTATCTCCTTTCATTCTTTAGATTAGTGAAATTAAATACAGTACAGTTAAAAGCCTATTTACAAAAAGTCAAATGTAGTGGTATTTATAGGGGAAATCTAATGAAAAATCTCAAACGATGTTTAAAATGGAGTTTTTGTGAATGTTTAGTGCTGCCTCAGCAATGATGACGATAAGATTCTGGAAACATTTATTGGTGCAGGCACCTTTGTGAACTGTGTCAATGTGTAAATTTTACATCAGTCCTAGTGCTCTTCTCTTGCATTTGTAAATAATCCCTACAGTCTTTTGTACAATTAGTAGTTAACTGGAGCATTATTGGTGTCTCAACTTTGTAGTCTTTAATTGCCATTGGGTAGATCCCAAATCACACAGAGCATAGCAGAATGTTCTGTACAAAGAGAAGGACTCTCTGTGGCTTCTTCCCAATCTTCTACACATACAATAACTGTACATTTTACCCATAAAATCTGGTTCTATTATATTCCACAATCAATGAGAGGTCCATCCTGCTGCTGCTAATTTACACATGCATATCCCTCTAAGTCAAGGTATGTATGATAACATCAGATTAAATCAATACTTTATAAAATGCCCTTCTAAGACTTTTATGTCCAAATTAAAGACCATGAAAATTAGAGTTCATTATCTTTTGATGACCTCATCCAGTTTTAGAAGCATGGCGTGGCGCAAAACGATTGTTTCCTAAACGGACAGTTTGATTTATGACCATTTCCTTTAACGGTAATTTAGTTTCAACAGCATCCGACTTCAAAGAATCTCTCATTACAGACTCTCTGACATTAATCCAAACCTTTTCTCTTGAAACCTTTCTACACAGATTTATTTCCCAGTCCTTTTTATTAGGATTCCGGCTGTATATATCTGATCCTATTAAAGTAAGTGTTGATACTGCTGATGTGCCCTGTCACCTCCCATGTTCAAAAAATTACTTTCAAATGGAGTGAATGCATTTTTGTAGGAAAAAGCTAAATGTTGTACCATAGTGTAGACCAGTGATCCCCAACCAGTAGCTCGCGAGCAACATGTTGCTCCCCAACCCCTTGAATGTTGCTCCCAGTTGCCTCAGAGCAGGTGTTTATTTTTGTATTCCTGGTTTGAAGGAAAGCTTTAGTTGCATAAAAACCAGGTGCACAGCCAAACATAGTCTCCTGTAGGATGTCAGTCCACATGGGGTGCTACCAAATAGCCAATCACAGGCTTTATTTGGCATCCCAGGGACTTTTATATGCTTGTGTTGCTCCCCAACTCTTCTTACTTTGAATGTGGCTCACAGGTAAAAAAAGGTTGGGGACCCCTGGTGTAGACACTAAGGCATTGTAAGTGTTTACCAGACCTTAATTCCAATTTTTGGGTTAGAAAGAGGCAGAATAAAAATAATTCAAATTTCACAAAAAAGAAAAAAAGTTCAACTGTCATATAGTAACATAGCACATTTAAACACATCAAGTTCAAGCTTTTTGTCTGAATGAGAGCTGCCTGACTTCCTGCCTGATCTTGAGGAATGTGAAAAAATCTGAAGCCTCTCTGATGTGGGGGAGGGAGAGTTCCTTCCTCCAAGATGGCAGTCAGACGAGTCCATGGATCAACTTTGTGCTAAGAAGTTCTTGTATGGTCCCCTTGTAAAGTCAATATCTACATCAGTGATTCCCAACCAGTGACTCATGAAGAACATGTTGCTGTCACGACCGGCACCCAATACCAGAACAAGTGCCAAGCACCCTTGTCTCAGCTCGGCTTCACCAGTAGTGTGACCACCGTTGGGCTTCGGGAGGAGCCCTCAGCTTACTTGGGTGCCACCTGGACTTAACGAGAGGTGCAAGGCGAGATGTTCTGGCTGGCAAAGGGGCACGGCTGTTAGCAGAGTCTTTTGGGCCGAAGGTCACGGTACAAATGGAGCAGGCAAGAGAATCGTCAGACAGGCTGGGCCGAGGCAGGCAGATATCAAGAATCGTCAGGCAGGCAAGGGTCAAAACCGGGTAATGAAACAGATGGGATCAGGCAGAAAGAGTAGTCGAGATGGAGGCAAAGGTCGGAGTTCGGATATCAGAATTGTCAGTAACAGGCAGGGATCAAAACTGGAAATAACAGATAAAAGCTTTCAGGAACAGACAGCACAAGGCTTCAGGAACCACTAGAATCAAGATTCTATAACGGGCAAGGGGCTGTACACTGAATGGCCCTTAAATACCTTTCAAAATTTGCGCCAAAACATGCGCAAAACGTGCTGGCGCAAACACGCCAGCGTGCCTGTGCCTTTAAGAGGCGCGCAGGTGCGCCCTAGAAACAACATGGCACCGGCGCTGGAGCTAAGGACCATGCGGCGGGCGTCCCCGCAGATGGCGTGGCAGGCGACCCCGCCGCACAGGTAATTTTCTTACAGTTGCTCATCAACCCCTTGGATGTTGCTCCCAGTGGCCTCAAAGCAGGTGCCTATTTTTGAATTTCTGTTTTGGAGGCAAGTTTTGGTTGTATAAAAACCAGGTATATTGCCAAGCAGTGCCTCCTGTAGGGCCTAGGAACTTTTTTCATGTTTGTGCATGCATTCCACCAAGCAATCCATGAACTGGATTTCCCTGGTTTGGGAGTCTTAAAAAGAAAGTAACAGATACATGTCATGTGTCAAATGTATTTATATTAATACTTCCTAGAATAGAACACAAAGGGGGGAATTCACAAAAGTGTCGGGAGCGAAAAACATTTCTTTTGTTTGTTTTACCGACAAATTTCTCGACACATTATTCTCCCCGAAATGAAAAAGTCGGTCAAATTGTCTTTAGAAAACTCTCGGTAAAATGTTGTCTGTCCGACGAAAAGATATACAACATTTTAGAAAATTGTCGGACTTTACGAGACATTCAGAGACGTTAACATCTGCCTTTGTGAATTTGCCGTTCTAACGACATTTTACAAATTTGTCGACCTCCACTTCTGGGTACCTTATTTTACCGACATTTTTGTGAATTCCCCCCAAACAGTTGCACCTATTTCAGAATGAAGACCTGACTGTATTTGGCAGTGCTGAATACAAGAGGACCGGAATGGGAAGAGTATTGTGTCTTTTGGTACGTCCTTTGTCAAGATGTGCAGCACCAAAAGACACAAGCCTTGGAGTAGAACCCTGTACTTATTGCTGGTTTATGGCATGTATTAAATAATGGACTTGGTTGCACCTAATATCACTACTGACAGCTCTTTGCACTAGATTTTTAATCCAGTACAGGATGCAGAACAGCAATAAAAAGTTAGAAGGGCGAGGTGCTCCTGAACTTGTCCTTGCCCTTTATAAATGGGGTCTACCTACAAGGATGTAAACCTCATGATTTACTGAAGAACTTGGTCATGAGTATGGGCTAGAGAGTTCTGGCAGGCTATTGCTATCATCATTATCTTATATAATGTACAGCAATATCTTAGATGACTCTAGTGCAGTGGGATACACATGATAACAAAGGTTTCATCAATAGATTCACTAGATCTCCTTGCAGTTTCATCCTTGTCTTAGCAAAAGTTCTCTCCAAGGCTGAGTGTCAGAAGTTTTATTATTACCACCTATTGTGTTATAATTATATTCCAAGAAACCAGAAGGGAGACTGCCTAGAAGTCCAGGGATGTGAATTCACTTCACTATGTGAATAAGGCCATAAATTGACAGCTCTGAAGTACAGACAACCTGAAGTATATTATAGCGTGTACAGAATAAAGTCAATGCCAGTACTAGTATTCACTTGACAGAAGTACTAAGCCGAGTGTTAATGCTATGTAAATGTGAAAAGGTTCTTCTAGACTTCGTTATCATGTTGTAGGATTTCGATTTGTTTTCTTTCCTTCAACTTCAAAAAACCCTGATATAACTGTATAATATATGGAATTGGATATCAATCAATTATATAATATATATATAATACAAAAACATGGCACCAGGATGGGAGTTACTATAATTTAGCATCTGTAAATTAAAGTAATTGAAAAAGTAGAAACTAAATCCAGTACAGTATAACTTACAGTAAGCTTGAGCACAATATTTTGTGAAACAGATGACTGACTACCCATGCACTATAAAAGTCGTTTCCCTATATTGCTCTGTTAGACCTCCACTGGCTTGTTACGCTATAAATCTGTTTTAATACATTTGCACCTTTGAACTGTGCTGGGTGTTAAAACCTGAAGGAAGTAATTACTAAAGCAAACGCAAGTCAGTTATGACCTCATTTATCCCACATTAAGGCTGTGGTGGTGAATAATACTCCATGATTTATGAATCGCAAAAGGCCAACCGTTTTTTTAAATAGGTACCCAAAGCTGTGTAAGTATCCTGCGATGTACAATAAAGACAGGGTCTCTGACTGGGAAGGGAAGTCACTCTGTACGATAGGAACATAAGTAGGTGGGCAGACATTTTTCATGCAGGAAATGGACAGCAACCCAATGCAATAGCACAATTTTTGCAAGAATTTTGGGGTATGAAATGTTTATTTTAACAAATGACCAGGGTCAAACATTTGGTCACTAGAGGCTATCATGCTATATTTTGTATGATATACTATAATATAAGGTTCTGTAGCCAATATAATGAATTTTTTGGCAGAATTTAAAGGAGAACCCAACCCTTTTTATTAAAATCCCCTACCCTACATAGACCCTCCTCCCTGCTCCCCCTCCCAGACTAGGTGTTACCCTGGGTAAATGCCCCTAACTCTTGACTTACCCCTTGGTGCAGATTCAGGTCATCGGAGTTCACAGGCACCATCTTCTTCTCTTCTGTAATCTTCGGGTCTTCTTCCGGCACTGGACTTTTATTTTGCTTTGGGTACTACGTGCTTTATGATATGGTGATCCTTGTGAGTAGAAAATCGTTTGTTTTATGGTGATTTTTAATATTTATTAAAGCAATATTATACTATATTTTGCTTATATCTTCATTATATTACTTGGTGGATGACTGGAGAAAACTTATAAGGTGAAGAACGAACATTACTACATGCATCAAAAATCCAAGAAATCTTGTGAGTATATACCCGAAAGGGGGAACCTTGAAGAATATTACACTGGTGGATCTTCTGCAATATAGCTCTCCAGGCACCATTTTTAAACACTCTGTGGCTCTAGGGGCTTAATTGCTTATCTTAATTGAGACAATACTACTCTATGTGTGCGCTTCCTTTTGCATTCTATTTAAGATATAATTAATCCTTATTGGAAGCAAAACCAGACTATTGGGTTTATTTAATGTTTACATGATTTTCTAGTAGACTTAAGTATGAAGGTATTACAGAAAGATCCATTATCCGGAAAACTCCAGGTCCCAATAACAGGTCCCATACCTGTACAATAATGAGGCAATCAAGGTTGAAGACCCAGAAGAAAGTTATGTTTCTTCTTTTTTTAAGGTTGTGTCACCATTAGAGAGAGAGATAGTTTGCCTGTATATTCCAAAGATTTGGAATTTGATAGGGGAGTAGATCAAAAAGTGAAAGTTTAGCTCTAGAAAATGCTAAATATTTCATACAATTGAACACAGAACAGAGAAATTACCTTCAGTTGGTCGGCTTAATTTTCTCTATATGTATACCTCCTTGCATTTAAATCAAGATTTATGGAGTTTACAAGGATCTCCGTAAAGGATTTACTTCCCAAAATAAATATCAATACCAAATCAATATCAATAAATATCAATAAATTGGACCCTAGCAACCAGATGGCTGAAATTGCAATCTGGAGAGCTGCTAAAAAGCTATATAACTAAAAAAAAACACCAATAATAGAAAATTAATATATTGCAAATTGTCAAAATATCTCTCTCTATATCTTACTAAAAGTTAATTTAAAGGTGAACAATCCCTTTAATATACTGGCTCCATCCCATTGGTGAATGTTGAAAGCAAGGGGAGGATAATAATGGTGTCTGCATTTATCTGCATATTCATGGTGACATTCTTGCTCGGCTTTGTGAAAGATGTTTCTGCAAAGTTGTTTGGTAGAGCGCATCCTTATACTCCACCTCTATAGCAATTTTACTATATCTAACATCATAAAAGTTTCATAAACCTTACATTGTATAGGAAAACCCGTCAATTAAACCCAGCTATGGCTATATGGTCCTAACACACTTCCTTAAGCAACATCTAAATGTCAGTAGCAATATGTGGTAATGTGGTTACATGTGGCCTTGAAAACTGTATTTTGTAACCTTTCTTTAACACTCCATTCATTTTCTAGTTGTTAAATAAAATATCTTCCAACAGGCCTGTACTCTTAACTCTTATTACTCCGTGGCTTTGCTAGACATAAGGAATGTGTGAGCGTATCAAAGACTTCCATTAAGCCAATAAGTAGAAAGCACATCTCAAGCGGCTTCCATCCCCTTCTCAATTATTATCACATTGAGCCCAAATGGGCTGACGTTATGAAGTGTTGAAAACATAAAGCAGATAAAGATAGAGATAAGTAATTGGGTTAAATAACTAAAGAGGATAAAATGTCTGCAAGTCAAACAATTCCAAATGTTAGATACTGACGGAGCAGGCCCTGAGTTTCTAATCATACAAATCCATTGAAACCTCCCCACTGCACAGAAGTGTTACTGGAGCAGCCATCGGAACACCGGGGGATTCAGTAGCACACTAGCCACACAGGGCAAAGCCATCACTTTGATTTGCTATAATTGCAGCAAAACTTTTAAATGGAAACCAACCATTAATATGACATTCTTCGAGCTGATTAAAGCTGTGCTCTTTCATTCTCCGGAGATCTGTTAATTCCTCATAAATAACTCAACAACGTTAGAACTACATTCTTTATTACACTGTTGAACACAGAAAAGGAAAGAAGAAAGGCTGAACAATTAGATAGACAGGTAGTAGACAGATATGATAGAAGATAGATAGATAGATAGATAGATAGATAGATAGATAGATAGATAGATAGATAGGCAATAGATAGATAGAGAGATAGACTGTATAGAAAACAGACATGTACATGGATAGAGAGAATGGCAGATATAGTAAAAAAACAGGCAAAGGATGGTGTTATATAACTAGATAGGCAATATATTGATATCTCAATATATTGAGATATATATATATGTATGTAGGCATTTAGATGAAAAGAGTAGTTGACGGAGAGCTACTGTAGATAAACAGCCATATGAGTAGATGTTTAGCTATAACTAAATAGATAGGAAGACAGACACATAAAAAGATAGATAGATAGATAGACAGATAGATAGACAGATGATAGATAAATAGATAGATAGATAGATAGATAGATAGATAGATGATAGATAGATAGATAGATAGATAGATAGATAGATAGATAGATAGATAGATAGATGTGCTGAGTCATATAGACAAGCAGACATAGTTGGATAGAGAGCATAGAGATAGAGAAATACTGTTGATAAACAGACATACTGCACTCAATGATAGATATAAATAATGATAGTAGATATAAACAAGTTGAAAGACAAGCGGAAGCATACATTGATTATAGCTACTGTAGCTAGACGATAGATTTATAGATAGAAAAACGCTTGGACATACTGATAGATAGAGAGACATGTAGTGAATTATTGTAGGTAAATAGGTATGCATGGATAGTTCTTACTGTATATCTAGTAGTTAGACAGACAAAACAAAGAATAGAGACAGATAGAAAGACAGACACCTGAGCAATTGAATAACAATGATGTATGCAAAGAGAAAAAGATGCAGATAAAAGATAGATACAGATATATTGACACGTAGAAATAAAGATAGGGTGGCTGGCAGAGAGCTACTGCAAGTGAATAGGCTTATGCATAGATATTTAGATATAACTAAAATAATATCTAAGATAAAACTAGATAGATAGATAGACACAGCTAAAGCTAGATAGATGTGGACAGAGAGACTGGTATCGAGCTGCTATAGATAAATAAGCATATGCATGGATAGGGAGAGACAAGTAGCTATGTAGACAGATAAGTACAAGGATAGATAGACAACTAGATAGCTAGCTAGATATATAGATAGACAGACACTTGTGCATATAGATAGACAGTCAGAGAGAGAGAGCTACTGTAGATATGCATGAATAAATGTTACCAGACCGACAAATAGAAGGATAGATAGATAAACAGACAGGCATATAGATAGTATTTATATAATAATGAGAATAAATGCATGGATATGTCTTTATATTTTTATACAGGTATGGGATCTGTTATCTGGAAGCCCATTACCCAGAAAGCTCTGAATTACAGGATGGCCACCTCCCATAGGGGCAAATTCACTAAGATTCGTAGTTGCGCCAGGCGCAACTTCGCATCGCTTCGCCGCACTTCGCCACACTTCGCCAGGCGTAGTTTCGCCAGCGCTCCACAAATTCTCTAAAATCTGAAGTTGCGCACAGGGGTAGCGTAAGGTTGAGAAGTTGCGCTAGAGTTGATTCGCTAAGTGAAGCGAAGTTACGAAGTTAATTTGCATACGGCGCCAAATTCAAATTTCAATGGAGGAATACGTAGAATCACTACAAATGACTGGGAAACCTTCAAAACATCAAATAAAATTTTCTTTTTGCCCTACACATGTGCCCACTGTATAGTTAAGTTGCCATGAGTTAGGAAATGTAGGGGGGAAGGAGGGGAGCCATAAAAAATTTTTCAATCTTTTTCAGCCTATCACCCATAATATAGAAAACACACCAGCGTTTTTTGGGACTTAGAAAAAATTTGAACTTTTTTGGAAGAAATCCCTATCTACTCTATTGCGCTTCGCCTGGTCTGAGGTGGCGAAGGAAGTCTAGCGTAAAAGGTAGCGTTCAGTACACTGCGCGCATTCGTGAATTTGCGTAGTTATGTCCGTAGCGAAAATTCGCCAGCCATAAGGGTGCGAAGTAACACTAGCGAATCTACGACAGCGTTCGTTTGTGAATTTGCGAAGTAACGAAAATGCCCAACGCTAGCGAATTGACGCTAGCGTTCGGCGCTTCGGCGCTTAGTGAATTTGCCCCATAGACTCCATTATAAACAAATAATTCCAAATTTATGAAAATTATTTACTTTATGATGATTTCTCTGTAATAATAAAACAATACTTTGTACTTGATCCCAACTAAGATTTAATTAATCCTCATGGGAGGCAAAACAATCTATTGTAATCTAAATTACAGAAATGTCCTTTATCAGGAAAACCCCAGGTCCTAAGCATTCAGGCCCAATACCTGTATAGCGCCATGTGTTAGAACCAACAGGGGCACTCAGTGTTAAATAGACAAGCGGAAATAGATCCCTGCCCTGAAGAGCTTACAATCTAAATGGGTGGATAATATACAGACACAAATGGGAGATATTAAGTGCTGCATGTTACAGTGGTTGTCACTGAATGATAGACTGATATAGCCCCTTTGCCTCTGTTGGAAGGAAAGGACATAATAATCAGCATGAAAGAATAAACAAAGCAGAAGAGTACAGGATTTAGCAGACAAACGGTCGCTGAGGAATGAAATGTTATCTGTTATGTGGTTTGTCAGAGAATTTGTCTAAATTGATTTTATTTCCGTGCTTCCATATGTCTATTGAACTGTTTGCAGTAAAAGCAGATGGCCCAATATAACATGTAAATAAATAGCAATAGGCAGACATGTCAGATCTCCATATACAGTAATAGAAATTCCCTCTTCTGAGCGTTTATTGTATTTAGTTTCATGCAGAATGGATGGGTGTAAGTTGCATGGCCCCCCAACAGCTGCAGCCCTCTGACCCCCTGTGCTAGAAGCAATGATACATTATGCCAAAACCTACCATCATTTTTACTGCTTGCGTGTTTCTAAAGTGCCATTAATGGGGTCAGTTATGAACCCACCCCAGAACAAACTGACGTCAATTTAAATGTCTTGCTCTCTGGACAGATGCCAATAAAGCTACAATTGTCTAATCGTTCAGTTCACCTTTAAGTTAACTTTTCGTATGTTATAGAAAGGCCAAAACTAAGCAACTTTTCTGCTTTTCTTGTTTTGCACGGCTACACATTTATTGTTAATGCTACGTTTTATTACTGTAAATGAAGCAGCACACCCAATGGGGTAAGGTCATCCTATTGATACCCATCATTTAAAGCAGAGTGAAGCTATGGTGCAGTTTGGGAAGATGCTACATATGAATAGCAGAATTAGACAAAAAATACACTGGAAGCTACTAAATAGTCAAAGTAAAAAATGGTACATACTGACCCTTTATGGATTATTGGAGGGTCAGTATGTACCATTTTTTTTACTATGTTTATTTAATAAAGATACTCTTTGACTTTTATATTTAGTTGCTTCCGGGATTTTTTTTGGATACATATGAATAGCATCTCAAGCCAGGAGGGAAAAACTCCTTCCCACCTCTGCAGAGGTCACTAATGCTTTTAGAGGCATTTGAGACAGGTCTCCAATTGAGTGGATCTTTTCATGATTTGGACCTAAGGCATTGGACCAACTTATTCTGAGCTGATTGTTTGGCCATGAATCAACTGAATCATAATGGAGGCCTATGCAGACCCATTGGGAGAGGACTGCAGCAATATGCTGATGTGGTCCTCAAACCCAGGCCAAGACAGCTGGGCAACCTAGGTAACCCAGCTGGCCACCTTGTCCCCTTGACAAAGGGGTTATGCCCGGAAACGTTGCTTCCGCAAATAAACGAGCAAGAATTTCCCTGCTAGAAATATCCTGTTGTGCCGGTGATTTTTCACTTCTCTGTCTGTTGTGGAGGCTGCCAATACCTCCTTCATCGAGCACCAGGTTTCACGAGATTCAGACAGCCAGGGTGTGCGAGGTGACCCCCCTTTTCTTCCCACCTTGTCCCCTCCCCCATACTTGCAAGAAGGAACATGTGCTGTAAGGATGCATAGAGGGGGAGAAAGAGAGCAGACACAAGTGGTGGGGGAGGGCAAGGTCCTGGACCAGAGGTAGGTGCCCCCTATCATTGCACCCTAGGCACATACCTCATCTGCCTACCACTAGTTCAGGCCCTGGCTTTGCCTGATTGTATTTTTTAATCTTACCAGTTTTTGTCTAGATATTGACTGCCAAGGCCTCCAACACCTTCCAATATGGTGCCAACTCTGCAACTTTTATTGGGCTGTGTCTGGCCAGCCAGCTTTATGCAGGTAGAGTAAATGCAGGTTTAATCCAGGCCAAACAAACAGGCATTTGATGTAGGAGAGAAGTCTCTAGCTGACCTTTAGGGAAGAAGGAGTAGGTGGTTAGAATTTTCTTTCTTGGATTAAAAGTATAGCTCTAGAGCAATATCTGGGCCTGTTGTTACATTCCTTCGGATGGATTATACCACAATATGGTTCCCAACAGGGATGGGCGAATTTGACCCGTTTCGCTTCGTCAAAAATTCGCCGCTGGCGAAATGTCGCAGACGCCCATTAAAGTCTATGGGCGTCAAAAATATTTGTCGCGCGGCGAAATTATTTTGTCGCGCGTCTTTTTTTTTGACGCACGTCTCCATACAAGTCTATGGGCGTCATCTTTTTGGCGAAACGAGGCGAAAAAATTCGCCCATCCCTAGTTCCCAATGCCCCTGCCTCAACCTGACAACCAGACTGTTGGCTTGTTGATGGTGGGTGGGTACTACATATTTGTGTTTCATTATCATCTGGAGGTTTTCAAGTTGGAGTTGTGTTCGTTACTTTAATACCATCTCTTACTCAGCCCTTGAAAATCTGACTCTACCGGTGTACCCTTTTACAATGCCTGTACCAGAGGCACATTTAATTTATTTGTAATGTCTATACCCAGAATTCATAAAATTTCACTTTTGTCATGTCTGCACAGAGTTTACAGATTTAGGATAATTTCAGCCATAACTTTCAAAGAAGAAGCATGCCAGAGAATTGGGCTTGGTCTGTTCACTGCCGCATTCTGCTGACTCTCTTCAGCTTTTATTTTGGAACACGGAGACACAAGAGGGCAGAGTTGATCCAGTTTCTCTGTTCCTTTCGCAGCTTCCTATCCGTAATGCAAAAATATTTTAGATATTAAGAGAAGATAGTGCTAGGCATTTATACTGAAAGCAAATAGAACCTCTTTTTTATCATTTAATTGGAAGGACAAAGAAATGTATTGACCTGGAAGGGCCTCGAGTTCCACACACATAGGGGCAGATTTACTAAGCTCGAGTGAATAATTAGAATGAAAAAATATTTGAATTTCGAAGTAATTTTTTGGGTACTCTGACCATCAATTGGGCAAATTCGATCGAGTCGAATGATTCGAACGATTCAAAGTAAAAATCGTTCGACCATTTGATAATCGAAGTACTGTCTCTTTAAAAAAAACTTCGACTTCGTACTTCGCCACTTTAAACCTACCGAAGTCCAATGTTAGCCTATGGGGACATTCCCCAGAACTTTTCTGCGGGTTTTTTTGGTTGAATAAAAATCCTTTGATCGAACGCTTAAAATTGTTCGAATTGTTAGATTCGAACGATTTCATCGTTCGATCGATCGATTTTTATTTGATCATTCGATTGAAGCTTTTGTGCTAAAATCCTTTGAATTCGATATTCGAATTTGAAGGATTTACTTCAGGGGTCTGAGGGTTTTTTAACCCTTGAAATTCGACCCTTGATAAATCTGCCCCATACAGTCATTTATTCACTCTCTATATTTTATTATTTGTTATTCATCAAATGCAAGTATAGGATTGTTATCCAGAAATAGATTATCCATAAAATCCCGAATTACGGAAAGGCCATCTCCCATAGACTCCATTTTATCCAAATAATCCAAATTTTAAAAATGATTTTCTTTTTCTCTGTAATAATAAAACAGTACCTTGTACTTGATCCCAACTAAGATATAATTAATCATTATTGGAGGCAAAACCAGCCTATTGAGTTTATTTAATGGTTACATGATTTTGTACTAGACTTAAGTTATGAAGATCCAAATTACGGAAAGATCCATTATCTGGAAAACGCCAGGTCGCGAGCATTCTGGATAACAGGACCCATATCTGTACTATAATGGTGTTGATAGTATATGAAAAAAGTCTATATTTCTATAAAAAGAATAAATTAGTACAGTTGTCTTAAAGGAGGACTAAACCATTAAAAAGGAATATGGCTAACTATGGCAAATTTTATATATTGAACTTATTGCACCAGCCTAAAGTTTCAGCTTGTCAATAGCAGCAATGATCCAGGACTTCAAACTTGTCACAGGGGGTCACCATCTTGGAAAGTGTCTGTGACACTCACATGCTCAGTGGGCTCTGAGCAGCTGTTGAGAAGCTAAGCTTAGGGCTCGTCACTAATTATCCAGCAGAAAATGAGGTTTGTCTGTAATATAAGCTGATGCTACAGGGCTGATTATTAAATACTAATGCTAATTGCACTAGTTTCTTTGTTGCCATGTAGTAATTATCTGTATTAATTACTAATCAGCCTTATATTGTAACATTTCTATTCTATGTGTACTGTATATTGTGAGTGGGTCCCTAAGCTCAGTAAGTGACAGCAGCACAGAGCATGTGCAGTGAATCAGCAGAAAAGAAGATGGGGAGCTACTGGGGCATCTTTTCAGACACAGATCTTTACGGCTAAAGGGCTGTGGTTGTCTTTGGCTGGTACAGAAGCCCAAAACATAAAATTTCTAGTCTAATTTTTTTACTTAAGCATTAGTTCTCCTTTAAAGGACCAAACTGTCAACTTGCATCTTTTTACTACTGATATACTTACACTTTTTTATACTTGTTTTGATGTTTTGTTAGGGGAGCCTAAAAGGGGGAGTACTGTGAGCAGGGTGGGACTGAGGGACCGAGGGCACAATGAGGCTGCAACTTTAGGGACTTCCACATACCCCCAGGGCACTGCAAACCCCACATCTCCCCTGCATGTACCTTGTTATTTTCCCATGATCAAGGGGAGGTATGGGAGTGTGGCTATTGTGTCCAGTGTTGAGTAAGTCCCGCAAGCCCAGTCCGACACTGACTCTGAGGGACAACGCAAACAGTTTTAGAAGGAGCTGATAAAGAAACCCCACCTTTTAATATAGACCAATATATTGATAACCACAGCCAAAATGTACTCAGTTGCACCTCTAATTACTGCACTCACAGGTTCACTCTGTGTGGGGTCGAAGAAAATTCTAAGTGCCTCCTATGCAGTGGGGAGACACAATTTACTTTCCAATAAACCCATTTTAGAAACAAGATAGCTGTGGGAAAAAAACTGTATAGGTAATTCAACTGCCATAATAACTAAATCAAATCTTGCAGGAGGAACTCACCAGGAAGAACATGAATGGGAAGCCGTAGAGTAGTCAAATATCAAACTTGAAATTGAAAGGAAATTTGTGTCAGGGCTTGAAAATGTCTGTCAACAACCCGTACTCGTCCTGACTGAATAATGGGAGGCATAGATGTGATCCTGATGTGCGAGGCTGAAAGAAGATATCCATGCAGCCCTACATTAAATGCCGCTGTCAACTACCGATTCAGGAGCATCTTTAATAAATAGTGAGGGAAAAGGTGTCCTATGAAAGAAGTGAAACCAATGTGGAATTTCAGATTTGTGAATCATTTTCTGAAATGTGAAACACATGAAGGGGATTGTTCATTGCTTAAAAGCGATAGCCTTCAAGCTAATCCCACTGAGTTCATTCAGAGATGAAATTAGTGGCTGCATCATAATTCAGGGAAAGGGTTCATTAAATTGGGGTAACAGTCCATTTCCCTATATTTCATTCTTTCATTTGTATTAAGCACTTTTCTTCTTCTTTATGTGTTTGTGACATTTTGCCTTTTCTACTCTTATACATTGTAGTTTTTGCCCTCTATTTCCGTACTTTTTGATTCTAGAGTTAGCAATCCCAGCTTCTGTTTCCAGAACAGAGGTATCTTAAAGAAAAAGAAGAAAATGTTATACTTGGGGTGCCAAAAGTTAGGCACCCCAAGTGATTATATATATATAATACACAAAAGCCATGAATATTTTGTAAATTATATCCTTATAAACGGTGAGTAGTGATGTCATCAGTTATAAACGGTGAGTAGTGATGTAATTTCTGTCACATGACTCACTAAAATTTGTGTATTATAATTAATAAAGTACCCCCAGTTGTAAAATATGAGGATATTATAAGTTACCTCGGAGTTCCATGACCTGTATAAAAACACTCGGCCTTCGGCCTCGTGTTTTTATATGGTCATGAAACTCCTCGGTAACTTATAATATCCTTATATTTTACAAGAGGGGGTACTTTATTCACTATATAATACACAAAAGCCATGAATATCCTGTAAATTATATCCTTATAAACGGTGAGTAGTGATGTCATCAGTTATAAACGGTGAGTAGTGATGTCATTTCTGTCACATGACTCACTGAAATGTGTATTATAATAAATAAAGTAACCCCAGTTGTAAAATATGAGGATATTAGAAGTTACCTTCGGCCTCGTGTTTTTATATGGTCATGAAACTCCTCGGTAACTTATAATATCCTTATATTTTACAAGAGGGGGTACTTTATTCACTATATATATACTTGAAACCCTGGGCCGATGCCCCTATCAGCAGAAAACTGTACCGGCCCGGGATTATTCAATTGAGCACCATGGAGCAATTTTCTTCCGGCTTCTTCTTTCTTCAAATTTCCCGGGGCCGACGCATGAGCAGTTGAACAAAATATCCGACTTTTTCGTTAACGTTTGGCTTTTCGCTCTACGGCGCATGCACAGCGACGAGAAGAAAGAAGAAGCCAGAAGACGTGGTGCTCGCTGGAATAACCCCGGGGTTTGGGTCTATATTTTATTGTCTGGGCTGGTACCCTGAGAAAGCAAACATTAATACTACACTGTACAGCAGCTGACAAATTTGTGGCAGCAGTTTTGGAAGGCCTTTTCCACTTTAGCATGACAATTAGTGATGGGCGAATATGCGCGAAATTCGCGAAACGACGAAAAATTCGCGAAACGGCGTCCGTTTTTGACGCCTGCGTCCGTTTTTTCAAAGAAAAATTTTTTTGACGCCAGCGAATTTTTGCAGCGAATTTTCGCGGGTGTTTTGCGAATTTATTTGCTGGCGGCGAATCACGCAAATTCGACGCAAATTCGCACCTTCGCCCATCACTAATGACAATGCCCTAATGCACAAGAGCAAAGTCCCTTGTTTTGTGAGATGTCAGCAGAAAAGCAAATAAAATCAACACAAATGAACACCTACAGGAGTAATTGCAACATCGACCAGGAGCCAGGCTTAATAATCCGACCTCACTAATATTCCTGTGGCTAAATGAGAGCAAATCCTATCTACAGTGTTCCAACGTCTAGTAGAAAGAATATTATAGCAGCAAAGGTATTACTAAATTCACAATAAGCCCCTTTGTTTCCAAATGTGATTTTAGACAAAAGGAATGCAAACATGGGAAATTTAAAAAAAATATATATATAATATATACAAAATATGTATAAAAAAACATAGCCAGGATGATGTTCTCCAGCCATTTAAAATTAAATGATCTGGGTTCTTACTGATAATTAAACATAGGCAAAAGGCTAAGCATTTGGGTTGAGTTGGTAAACCTATAAAAATATTATTTATTAATTTACCCAAATAAACAACAATTCAGTCACTGTTACAGGACCTCTGCCATTGACTTATACACAACCTCGGCAGGTCTATGAAGGTCAATTTTCAGATTCTGGCTACATCGGGCTTTAATAACTCTCAAAAAATCTAGTTTAGTAAATAAACCCCTTAGTCTAGCATAACATAAATAACGCACCTTTCTGAATAAAAGGTTAAGCTCTTTGTAATAATTTAGTTCTGTGATTGCAATGAATAACCTTAATTTGCTCAATAAAACTTTTAGAAATACAGCAACTATTTTAAACCAACTTTAAATATGACTTACTCCCTGTATTGGCCACTTCTGCCATCTGTCTTAAAGGAGATGTTATAGACAATATTTGAATAATAATAATAATAGGCTCATACTGTATACAGGTATGTTATCCCTTATCCAAAACCCCGTTATCCAGAAAGCTCCAAATTAAGGGAAGGCCATCTCTCATAGGGGAAAATTCACTAAAGTGCGAAGTGGCTAACGCTGGCGAAAATTCGCCAGTGTGACGTAATTTAGCCACTTCGCCGATTTACTATGGGTCCCTGGCGTAAATTTGCTAGAGAAAGAGATAGACTCTAGCGCTACTTCACACTCTAACGCCTGGCGATTTTTCGCACTGGCAAATGGACATAACTACGCTAATTCACTAAGATGTGGATTTTCCTGAACGTTACCTCTTGCCCAGAGTTTACTTCGCCAGCTCAGACCAGGCGAAGTACAATAGAGTAGATAGGAGTTTGTTCGGAAATAGTTGAAAATTTTTGTAAGTCCCAAAAAAAGCTGCCGTCTTTTACTTTTTACAGGGTGATAGGCTGAAAAAGATCTTAAATTTTTTTGGAGTATACTCCTTTCCCCCTACATTTCCTAACATATGGCACCTAAACTATACACTGGGCACATGTGTAGGGCAATATAATATTTTATTCTATTAAGGTTCCCTGGCCTTGTGTACTGTTATGTAGTTGCTGCAACATATACGTCCATTGTACTTTAACTTCACACTGTATGCTAATTCAGCATCGCTAGCAGGGCCGGCCTTAGGCCTATTGGACCAATTGGGCCCAATAGGGCCCCGCACCTCTGGGGGCCCCGCACCAAAGGGCAGCCCAGATAATATTTCCCTGAGCACATGATGCTGCCTGGCCCGCCCCCAACTTTGAGAGTCCCGCCCATCCCCAAATCCATAGGTCCAGCCCACCCCCAACTCTGATAAGCCAGCCTATCCGACAACTCCATAGGTCTAGCCTGCCCCCAACTCTCATAGGCCCAGCTTTCCTCCAACCTTGATAGGCCCTGCCTGCCCCCAATCCAACCAAGCCTGCTCCCAAGCTGAATCGGCCCAGCCTGCCCCAAACTAATTGACCCAGTCCACTCTCCTATTTCCTCCCTCTCTCTCTTACCCTGTGTGCCCCTATTATGTGCCCCTATTTCATCCCTCTCACTCTCTTACCTTGTCTGCCCCTTTCCTTTCTATTTTGTGCCTGTATGCCCTTATTTTCCTAAATACTTGGTGTGTCAGTAGCCAGCAACACTTTTTCTAGGGGCCCCGCCAAAATGGTCCCAATTGAGCCCCACATTTGATAGGATCAGCCCTGATCGCTAGCATAACTTCGAATTGCTTATCGTATTACACCTAAGACCGATTTTGAGATATCTCTGGCAGTCAAGCTGTTAAAAACAAATAATAAAAGTGTCCACGGCAGGTACCGCGCAATTAAATATCTGCAGGCAGACGGTATATTTAAGCCAGACATTGTATAATAAACAGCAGTCAGAACATGCAGCTGGATTAGCACTTTCGAAATCTTGCCAAAAGTCTCAGACAACTAGGCTGACTGCTACAATGATGTATTCATATACTGTATATTCCACAATTGCAATTATGGTGAATACTTCATTTTAGAACCATTGTCTATGCAAAGGCATTGCTGCTGCTCATGAATAGTTTCCGATTTAAAAGAAAATTAGGGGACTGTTCAGTAGAAAAGGCAGAGAAGCTCCGAAATGACTAAGTCATCCTGCAACAGGCTGCATTTACATAGACTACTGTCTGAAGTTGTGATGTTCTAGTAAATACTGCAGTGATTAGCAAGTCAATTGAGAGATATGCTCAGCAAAGGGTGGCATGGAGATTCACTTTGCAACATAGACAGATGTTTACAGATTATTCACATTAGTCTCTATAGGAAAGGGAAGTGGATGCACAGCTGGCAACCCATCAGGGCAAAATTCAGTTTTCAGATTGTGTCATTATTTGAGTTTTCATTTAAACGTCTTTAATAACACAGCTTATTCATTGGGAAATTCAATTTCATCCCATTTATAACAGTGTACGAAGTTAAATTAGAAAATCATGGGCAAAAAGATACAAATATTCTCCATACTTAAGATGTTTCTTCCTTTCTTGACTATTTTATTTAATGTTGCCATTAAATCGGAAAACTTTGTGACTTTCGTCGCATGCGCAGTAAAGCTGAACCGGCAAATGCTCCTACTGCACATGTGCCGCCAAACGCCGGGGAATCCAGGAGGAAGACTGCACTGGAGAAGATGGCGTCTGCGAACTCCACGGGAGAGGACCTGCGCCGAGGGGTAAGTAGCAACTTAGGGGCATTTGCCCAGGGGGGGAGGTAGGCCGGGGGAGGATGGAGGGGGGCCTACGGGGTGGAGGGGGGAGAAGTTTTTGCGCCAAAATGGTTTCCTTCACCTTTAAAGGAAAACTATAACCCCAAAATGAACACTTAAGCAACAGATAGTTTACATCATATTAAGTGGCATATTAAAGAATCTTACCAAACTGGTCTATATATTTAAGTAAATATTGCCTTTTAAATCTCTTGCCTTGAGCCTTCATTTCGTGATGGTCTCTGTGCTGCCTCAGAGATCACCTGACCAGAAATACTACAACTGTAACAGGAAGAAGTGTTGAAGCAAAAGACACAACTCTGTCTGTTAATTGGCTCCTGTGACCTAACAAGTATGGTTTGTTGGTAGGTTTGTGTGCACCGTGAATCGTACGATCCCAGGGGGCAGCCCTTATTTTTCAAAATGGCAATTTTCTATTTATGCTTACCCAATGGCACATACTACTAAAAATTATATATATATATTATGAAAATGGTTTATTTACATGAAGCAGGGTTTTACATATGCACTGTTTTATGCAATATCTTTTTATAGAGACCTACATAGTTTGGAGGGTATAGTTTTCCTTTAAGAAATACAGACTATTTGAGGTTCCAAAGAATATTCTCTTGGGTTCAGGTCAGTAGGGTTTATTCAACACTAGGGACCCCTGGAAAGGGTAAGTTACATGGCAGTAAGGTTGGTGCCTGTGGGATTTACTCAGACGATTCCCATATTGACATATTCTTCGTCTGCATCAGGCACAAAATAATCTGCTGAGGGGGCCCGGCGTGAACAGCCTCTCCTCCCCAGGGCCCCCTCCCAACTAGCTTGCACCGCATGTCCCTCATCACATTCCGCTATTTTAAAAATGGGAAAAGCGATGGGGAAGGGGCCTACTATGCAGCATAGGCATGGGTCTGGGCCCCCCTATGTGACTGTGGGGTCTGCTGAATAGGTAGTTACGCTACTGCCCATATTGACTCCAGTGAATCCATCAATTAATGCTGTAAAAAAGTAGGCGTAAGTATAAAGTAGATGCTAATGATGGCAAAGGTTAAAATCTCTCAAAACTGCAAATTTTACTAAAATTTCACAGAATGGATTGGAGTAAATGGTTGTTTTAATGTCCTTTAATGCTCGGATAAAAGTAGGTGGTAATTAGTGAGGAGTCCCATTTGCTTCGTGAAAGTTTCTCGAAGAGGTGAAATTTTACTATAATTTCATTAAAGTCAATGGAGGAAATGTAATAAAATCCACAAAGAGCCAAATTTTGAGAATAAAAATTTGCACGTTGCAATGTAATATTCTTCGTTAGGCTTTTCTTGCATTGCGAAACTTAATTGCGCATTGCAAACTTTTAACACCTGATCTGGAGATTCATTAAATATTTGTCGCAAAAAATGGTCTGCGATTGTGAAATTTTATTACATACACCGCAAACGTTCAAAAAAGTCAAAAATGGTGCAAACATGGTCGCTAACATTCTCTAGTGTCTTTGTGAAAGTTTTTTTGCATTAATGAAGCATATTACATTCCCCCTCAAATACACTGGACCTAAACCACATGGCAAAATTCTAGTGCAGATTCGTAAAAATGTTCACAAAAATGTCACCATCAAATTGTAGCAGCCAAAACTATCTGCTAATCCCTCGTGGTAACAAGTTTATTTTTTTATAAATCAGAGATTACTACACAACAGAAGTGCTCATGAGTGTTTCGCTTGGATGTAAATTGCATATGAAATTACACTTATAAAAGTGCAATTGGTGGATCAATGCATGTTTTTCGACCTTTTCCAAAACACAGCAAGCAGTAAAGGCAATGAAAAATTTTAATTCTGCGCTGAGTTTTTTCTTAGAGTTATAAGGGTAGGACTATACGGCCGACTTTAATGTCATCCGACGCTGGGCGACTAAACGCACGCGTATAGTCGGATGCGACAGGAACAAGGTACGTAAATATAACGTATGAAGCAGCTTCTGGCCTAATTCTCTCTCTCTCTCTCTCTCTCTCTCTCTCTATATATACTGCAGCAGTTGTGTTTCTTTTGCACAAGACATTCAACAGCTTTTCCTGTAAGCCATGGCAACTGAGTGTTTAATTTAGGTCCTATCCATGAAATAATGCATTGTCAAACATTCTGGCATAGCTATTACTCTTTTCAACTTGCCTAACACTGCATGTAAAATGATCTAAGTACTGTGTGTTCTGCTCAAATCCCTTGTTTCAGCCCAGTCCTCCTGTTAATACACTTTTACATGTTGGATCTTTTTTAGCAATGAAGCAACCTGGAATATTTGGTGAAAGTCATAATGAACCTGTTTTGTTTCTTTGTGTGATGAAAATACCATATAGAATTTTTTTTTTCTTAATCAGAGATGATAGGTTTGTTCTTAAGGCGTGAAGAAAGCAGGTGATAATTTGATATCACAATACGTCTATTGTGCACCATATTTGAAATATAGGATGACTCTGTCCTTGGCAAGGAAAATGATTTAGCAATGACATATAATACATTATTATACTTTTTTTTCTTTTACTTCATATCAGGTAACCTATTCTAGCTTGTGTTTGCCTTGTTCAACACTGAATGTCTAATACAAAATAAATGGTAATTGTTAAAGGGCATATTATGGTCATGTGTTAAGTCAATCTTTCTTCTTTTTTCTTAACTTTTTTTTTTGAAAATGTATTCATATATATATATATATATCAGAGACTATATCAAGATCTGAGTCTGTATTGTCAAATTTATAAAATCCAAAATAAATGGGTCAATGAATTAACATTACCAGGTCATTTATTACTAATGACCAATACATTTACTGATATCCTCCATATTTGTAACATAAAAAGGGACAGCAGTCCCAATACTAATTTAAGAGAATACATTTCTTACCAATGTGGGACCGGCCTGCCGAGATATCGGGATTTTTCCAGGTGGGCCCAAAAATCAGTGGGCACTTTGCCCTTTCTGGAGCACAGACAAATACAAGAAGTCGTCTGCACTCAACCCATTAACAATATATTTAGGACATTGAGACATTTTGTGCATGCAGCTACTGAAAAATGCCTTACCCTTTAAACAAGCAAATTATCCAAAGGCACACAGAGCTGATGCAAGCAAGGAACACCTTGCATGTTTAATGCAACATTTTGGGGTCACGTCCCCTTGTCAAGCAAGGGGTGTCACCCCCAAAACATTGCACTGCACTTCTGCATCAAACGTGCAAGGTGTTCCTTGCTTGCATCAGCTCTGTGTGCCTTATGATGATTTGCTTCTAGATATTGGATTTGAGGTTGCTGGACCTCTACCATTGTGCACCAGACAGCACTGAACTAATTATTGATAAGGGCGTACAAGAGCCAGGTTTGTATTGTATACAATTACCCTTTAAACAAAAGCAGGGTTTGTTTGTCCATATATTGCAATATATTTAAGCTGGCCAACTACATCAAAGACATCCCTGGTCTGGCCAGTCCTACACTCAACTTTCATCATACTTGCTGCTTTCAAGGTTAAAACTCCCAAACATAGTTACCCTTTTATTGGCCACCCCAATCCCTAAAACCGAACTACACTATTTAAAGTTTTGTAAATGTATTGAATTAAATCTTTGCACCATGGCCACATTAACTTTCCATAAACATTTAGAACCATGTGATGTGTCAACCTCTTATTGGTTGTGCTAAGCCTTCTTCCCACAGGGGTTCCCAACATTTTTTTTGGGCCACGTTCATATGTAAAAAGAGTTGGGGAGCAACATAAGCATTGGTTGTTCTAAGCCTTCTTTCCACAGGGGTTCCCAACCTTTTTTTTTGGGCCATGTTCATATGTGAAAATAATTGGGGAGCAACATAAGCATGAAAAATGGCAAATACTTCGGTAAGAAAAGAAACGCATATGCCATCCCACCGGCGATTCACATTCTTGCTGGTGGGAAGGCATTTCGGAGAGATTAGTCACCCACAGTAGCAAAGATGTATCATAGGCAACTAAATCTGCCAATGTGCCACCACCCTAAAACTTTGCAAGTAAGGGTCCACCACTGTGCTCCCCCTCTCACGTACACTAAATTAGAGTTCTCAAGCTGTTAGATAATACCCTCTCGTGTATCAGGTGTTACACAGTCTATTAGACACCCTGCTCAGGGTCACAGCAATTCACAAGCAAATCCAAGGAAACTCTCCCCCTCTCACATACAGTGTATACTCACAGACACAATGTAACACAATATAAGTAGTGAGAATATCAATCAAAAAGAGAATGACTACTCCTGGCTTTCAATGTGTTTCATGAGAATCTGCCCTTACTCCCTCAGGAAATCCATATATTTTTCCCTATTGTTTTAGTTATTTCTTGAGCTAAACAGGGCAAACAGGGAAACCAAAGCTACTCCATGTTTAGACCTTCCGAGATAGATAATTGGATTACTAATTTACATTAGCCTCCCTTCCTCCTTTGTTGTGACTGGTTCGTTAGCAGGAGTCCATTAGGCAGAAGGATTATTTGTGTCCTGGGAATATAATTGCCTGCCTTGCAAGGACCAAACATGGAGTAGCTTCAGTCTCCCTGTGTGCCCTGTTTAGTTCAGGAAAGAACAAAACATTTTTTTCTGATTGAAACAATAGGCAAATAACTTGTTGAATAAATAGTATACTGCTACAATAAAATGGTTTTGAAAGGAGCCTTAGACTTTTCAAGTGCACAACATCTTAGCTGGGTTTATGTGGCTCGTTGTTATGGGATTCAGAGTTTCTGGGTAATATTGCTACTTATTTTTTGGTTCCTGCCTCAACTCTCACAATTTTGAGAATTCAAACGAATGCTAAAACCTCACATCATGGCCCAAGTCTATAAACTCAAACAAAAAAAGCAGAATTTAGTAAAAATAATACCTGGTTGCAGGATATATTCCAGTACCCTAGGTGGTTCACCTTTAAGTTAACTTTTAGTATCTTCTAGAATGGCAATTCTAAGCAACTTTTCTGTTGGTTTTCATTATTTATTTTGATAGTTTTTTAATTATTTGCCTTCATCTATTTCCCACCAGCTAAAAACAAATGCCTTGTTAAACTACAAATGTATTGTTATTGCTACTTTTTATTACTCAGCTTTCTTTTCAGGTCCTTTTCAATCCATAGTCCAATCTCTTATTCAAATCAGTGCACGGTTGCTAGGGTAATTTGGACCCTAGCAACCAGATGGCTGAAATTGCAAACTGGAGAGCTGTTGAATAAAAAGCTAAACAACTCAAAAACCATAAATAATAAAAAATGAAAACCATTTGCAAATTTTCTCAGTAGGTCATTCTCTACATCATACTTGGGGGCACATTTACCTGGGGTCGAATATCGAGGGTTAATTAACCCTCGATATTCGACCGTCGAAGTAAAATCCTTCGACTTCGAATATCAAAGTCGAAGGATTTTGCGCTATTCCTACGATCGAACGATTGAAGGAATAATCGTTCGACCGAATGATTAAATCCTTCGAAATGAATGATTCGAAGGATTTTAATCCATCGATCGAAGGATATTCCTTCGATCAGGAAATTGTTAGGAATCCTATGAGGACCTTCCCCATAGGCTAACATTGGCCTCGGTAGGTTTTAGGTGGCGAACTAGGGGGTCGAAGAAATTTTTAAAGAGACAGTTATTCGACTATGGAATGGTCGAATAGTCAAACAATTTTTAGTTCGAATCGATCGATTTGAAGTCGAAGGTCGTAGTCGAAGTAGCCCAATCGATGGTCGAAGTAGCCATATTCGACCAAATCGAAATCCGAACTATTTTTCCTCTATTCCTTCACTCGAACTAAGTAAATGGGGCCCTAAAAGTTAATTTAAAGGTCAACAACCCCTTTAATGCTGTAATACCCTAACACAATGGAGGGCCAGGTTAAAACATTAACTTCAAATATGTTACAGTTTTGATCTAGTGACTGGTCCCATTGCCACTGATAATTGTGCAGGTGTTTTTCTTATAACTTTCTTATGCCTTTCTCTTATCCAACTAGAAACTAAGTGGTATTTTGTTGAGAGAAGGGTTGACTTTGATGGATGTGTATCTTCTTGACCTCGACTACTAGTTCAACCTCCAGTATTATGTTACCCCGGTGACAACATATTGTTCTAAGCTATTATTGTTCCGCAGATAGAAAGGACAACGTGTGCTGACTGGTTCATATCCCTGTGACTTGCATTAGGCAATGTCCTCGTCAGCTTTAAGCTTTAAGGTCAGGTTCATTTGTTCATTTGCAAGGCATTATGGTTTCCTATGAGAATCTGAAAAAGTATGAGAAGAAGAAAACTTTCATTTGTTTTACGAACTCGTGTTTTGAATCCCGTATTAAATCCTGTATGTCTACACTGGGGGCCACAAGGAAGGATTGTCTGCAGAAATTCTATGTATTAGTGTCTATCTGTATTGTCGACTGCCATCTTTGTGTTGTTGCCTCTTTAATACCAAATTGAAAAAGACACTTGCACAAAGTGTGACAAAGATCAATAAGCAGATCCTCTTGCGACAAAAAGAAAACTTTAACGTTCAATGTCCCACATCAAAGAGTCGTCGCCCAGACGCAGCTGCGGTGCGAGCCAAGTTTTCTTAGATCCTGGAAAAAAAAGGGCAAAACATTGCAATGTCAAGAGTTGAATTCCTTTATTTATGAACATTCAAGATGATTTTTTTTTCAAAGTGGTTGCATGGTTGATTAGTCAGTTGAGCAGTTTCTTTACTAGTTTTACACTTTAATTAATAGACTTGTGAGTAACCACAAAGGGCTTGTGGGAAACAGAATCTGCACAGAGGCATTTCACTTTGAAGAGTCTAGTCCTCGCTGTCTAGGATAATTTAAGACATACTTAGTAAAAACAACAAAAGCATGCAATCTAATGTATAGCCTTCTATCTGTTTTGTGTTAAGACAAATCCCCAGTGAGCTGAACGTTAGCAACATAAAAGTTTAAGTAAGAATTCTGATTTATTACCACCTGTTGCCAAAAGCTTTGACTCCATTTGCCCTTGTTTATAGATAAGACCTATCTTCTGGGGGGCTCATTAAAGAGTGGCCGGAGGGGAATCCTGATATGTAAACTACAGCTGTCTAATTGGTCTACACTGTCTTTGCTTTTATAATGGGAAATAGCTGCATAACACTTCTAATTAGATTGTTAAATATAATAGTAAAGGGGGCAAAGATGTAAGGAATTTTCGCCTTCTATTTTCAGTGGCAGCCAAGAGCTCAAGATTAGAGGCAATTATATTATTTTAGCCTTTTTCTGCTTCGCTACACAGAACATTTAACGTTTTCTAGCCGGGAAATAGCAGTTAAAAAAGAAGTTTATTTGTATAATATGTTCATGTTCCCAATCAATTTCTGTTTTAAGGAAAAGTATTGCTAGAACAATACACTGTTTAGTACAGGTATGAGATCCGTTATCTGGAAACCCTTTATCTTTAAAGCTCTGAATTACGGGAAGATCATCTCCCATAAACTCCATTTTAATCAAATAATTCAAAATTTTAAAACATATTTCCCTTTTTTCTGTAATAATAAAACAGTATATTGTACTTGATCCCAACTAAAATATAACTAATCCTTAATGGAGGCAAAACAATTCTATTGGGTTTATTTAATAATGATATTTAGTAGAAATCCAAATTATAGAACGACCCCTTATCCAGAAAACCCCAGGTCCCAAGACCTGTTAACAGGTCCCATACATTTAATTAAAGGACCACTAACATCAAAAAAAAAGAAAAAAAATTTGTTAGTATACATCGAAAAAAACCCACCAAGACAAATGAAACTTTAAAATTGCAAAGTCTTTATTAAGAAATAACTTAACGAAGCTCCACTTCAGTAAAGCGATCAGGCAATCCATTGTGCTGCGCTTGATTTCTCCTCCCTGCCTTCCATATATGTGATTGTTTCGGTAAGTTTTTTCTTAATAAAGGCTTTGTGATTTAAAAATGTAATTTGTCTTGGTGTTTTTTTTCTATGTATACTAATGAATTTTTAATATTTTTAAAATGTTTTGATGTTACTGGTCCTTTAATATTAGGGTTGACCAAGTTGTTGTGCTTTTTATAAGGCAGACATACAAATGGGATGTAAAAGTGGTGAAAAGTGATATAACAGCATATTTATTAAGATGTTTAGGTTTAAGCTAAAAATGTGCAAAATGTTATGGAATATATGTATATGTGTGTGTGTGTTCTGTTTCCACCAGTGCTATATTTTATAAAACAAATGCTGTTTATTAAGAAGTAAATATAGAGTCTTCTATTGAGTAATATCAGTGCCCATGTGTATTGTGTACTGTCCTGTGTCCTTGCACTATAAAACATGGTACGAATTTATTAATTATATCTGGGATCAGCAGCCTTTTAAAGCCGTGAGTGAGCAGAAGTAAAAGGAGTTGGGGAGCAACACTAGCATGAAAAATGTTCTTGGGGTGCCAAATAAGTGCTGTGATTGACCATTTGGTAGCCCCTATGTGGATTGTCAGCCTACACTGAGACTCTGTTTGGCAGTACAACTGGTTTTTATACAACCAAAACTTGCCTCCAAGCCTGGAATTCAAAAATAAGCTCCTGCTTTGAGGCCACTGGGAGCAACATCCAAGGGGTTGGAGAGCAACATGTTACTCACGAGTTATTGGTTGGTGATCACTGATATAGATGATCAGTTATTTAAATGCTGTTTCAACGGAGGATCATAGGGCTAATTGCCCCCTTCCCTAGGGATTATGGAAGCCTCCAACTAAAAGAAGGGCACCACTAATTTTTTTCTACAATACAGGCCCAGATTCAATTCAGTGAGAAATGGGTGTATCACATGAAGAACAAATACTGTAAATACATCAG
The DNA here is from genome assembly GCF_017654675.1 of Xenopus laevis. Lineage (NCBI taxonomy): Eukaryota > Metazoa > Chordata > Amphibia > Anura > Pipidae > Xenopus > Xenopus laevis. The sequence continues at coordinate 166,916,219 of NC_054373.1, forward strand.
GGTTGTCCAAACTTCTGCTGCTTTTAATAAAGGACAACACCTGCACTAAAATAGCCCTAAATGCTAACGTGCTAAACTGCAGTAAGACTGGTATTACATGTATCTGTGTTTGAGGTTTAAAAAGGAAAGAAGAGATTAGATGCCACTGATTGTGGTCGGTACATACAAAAGGACAGTGGCACAAATAAATGTAAAACATAAAGAAAAGTTTCCAACAGAAAGACTTTCATTTCCCCTGCATTGGTAGCGAGGATATGGAAGTCTCCCGGCATTTCTGTCTGGGGTAACAAAGCAAGTGACTCCTCATTTAATTGGCATCTGTAACTGGAGAAGCCTTTTCTGTAAAATCAAAATCGCAAGAATCGACTGATCAAGCAGCCTGTTGGCTTCAAAAGCCATGTGAAACAATTATTTTTTGTTTCAGCAGAATTAGTTCCTTAATATGAGAATAACATGCCAATTAAATTCAAATCTAACAACAAGTACGTCATGCTAGAGACAGGGATTAAAAACTGGTTAAATACATTTTCTCTCCTGGAACCTGAGAAAGAGAAGAGTGAGAGAACTGTGAGATTAAAGTCACATATTTACACATATTCTTTGCCAACACAGATAAAAAAAGGAGAAGGGATGAAACATAGGAATTAAGGGTAGAAGAACTGAATGAGAGGGAAAGGTGAAGAACTGAATGAGAGGGCAAGAGTAGAAGCAGCAGGTAGAACAAGAACAGGCACCATGTTTGTGCAGGTATAGGATTCATTATGAGGAAACCCTTTATCCAGAAAGCTCCGAATTATGGGATGGTCACCTCCCATAGACCCCATTTTAATCAAATAATTCAAATGTTTTATTATGATTATCTTTTTTCTGTAATAATAAAACACTACCTTGTTCTTGTTCCAGACTAAGATATAATGAATCCTTATGGAAGACAAAACACTCCTATTGGGTTTACTTAATGTTTCAATGATCTTTTAGTAGACTTAAAGGAGAACTAAGGAGAAGATGTTAAGTCTCTACTTGCCCCCCTCCATTGGCCCCCCTCCCTGCCTCCCCCCTGCACAGTCTTACCCCAGAATTCTGTCCCCTCTTGAAATAGTGACGCACCTGCAGAGTGAGCGCAGCAGAACTCACGGGCGCCATCTTCTTCTCTTCGGTAATCTTTCTGAAGTGATCGGCATAATGGAGCATGCGCAGTTGAGCAATCTTCCGGTTCGCGAGATGGAAACAGGGAACAACAGAGAAGCTATAAGTCACACCAAGATGGAAGGGTTTAGTTGATTTATAGAGGCAAGTTTTAGGAAATATGGAAGGTGGGGGGGTGGCAAAAAGTGAAAAGAAATTGAGAGAGAGTCAAGGATTCAAGGAAAAATAATGAATGTAGATGAATTGGAAGAAATTAAAGACATTGGAAATTGAAAGTAGTTTGAAATCAGACAGAAAAACGGGGCAATGAGTGTTAAGGAAAAGAGAAACTGGGAAAGGAGGAAGAGATGCCAAAAATAAAATATTGACAGAGGAAGAGGAGTTGGGGCCAAATAATCATTGTACAAGAGACAGGGTCAAGTTGGGTATGATATGCGCTGTGCAGACAGTGTTGATCTGAGGTGCCAGCGACCCACCAGAGAACCTTAGACCACAGGCCTACTATGTTCATTTCCTTTCTATAGTCTATTAATCACTTCTCCTAACTTATTATAATTTATTCTTTCCTTCTTTTCTTCTGTTTGTTACCATATAGCAACTAGAAATGGGGAATAGCCACGGTATAGGCATACAAGGCAAATGGAAGGGTTAGGAGAAGAGCCACTGACTCCTGATTTCTGCTATCCCAGTGGGCCAGTCCAGCTCTATGTGTAGATGAGCTATACACTATATAATTTATCCTTATTGGTAGAAAAACAATGCTATTAGGTTTATTAGGTTTTTTTTATGTTTTTTAGCAGATGTAAAGTATGAAGTTCCAAATTTAGGACTGACCTTTTGTCTGGAAAACCCCAGGTCCTGAATATTCTGGATAACAGATCCCATATATACACAATAACAAAATACACAAGAGCTATTAATGTTCCATGACCTGTATAAAAGCACTTTGGCCCATGATTTTACTGTATATGGCCATGGAATTCCTCAGTGACTTATAATATGCCTATATTTTACAAAAGGGAGTATATTATTCACTGGCTATTTATTTTACCAGAACAATCACTATTTTTCCCCTAAAGAAGCTCTGCAGCCTGTTGCTGAAATCTTTGCTGTAATCATTGTGTGTAGTTTGTCTACATAGCCACAATGCCTCAGTTTGACACTGACCTTCTACAAAACAATGAAATATTAATAAACAATCCCTGCACAGTCAATACATGGAAAATATCGAATAACATTCAGTTTAGTCCAAAGCCACAATAATGCACAGGTAACACATCTCCTGCATTTTTCTTTTGGCAGAATCTCCTCTTACAATGAAGGGCTACTATTTAACCCATGCATGTCCCCTTCATTCCATATTTTGGCACATGCAATATTTTACTCATATTAGTTTTTTAGTATTTGCCTTAAAGGAAAAACACTTATATTAGCATAAACCTTATTAATTAAGTTGGACAAGCTATTGTACAGTTTTTGTAAATGTGATTGGGTTATAATTATGCTTCCTAAGCCTAAAATTTTTCTTTCAACTGCAAACCACGCAGACAGCTTTGTGTCAGTCCTGTGGACTCATGCTGGAATTGACCAGTCACAGCAGGTGAAATGTGTCAGTGACTCAGAGCATCAATGTGTTGGTTGTAGCTGGAAAAGTATGTTCAGTGAAGGAACTCACACATCAATCAATAAACCTAAAAGCAAAAAACAAACAAATAACAATATTCATAACAGATTATGGGCCATTAACGGCTGCAAGTGCAATTTCAAATGCAATCACCATGTTTTTTTCCCACAATTCCCGCATTGTTGGGCTACCCAGGCTATGTTGCACCTGGCGCTATTGCAGCCAATGCATTATAATTAACGCAGTTACATTCCCCGTTTGCAGCCTCAAAGAGTGTGGTCCGTGTTGTATGGTGGTGGTGGCTAGCCAGTGCCATATGGAGGAGCTGCAGCTGAGGACTAGGGTTAAGGGCCACCAGACAGCAGCCACAATGGGCCCTGGACACCCCAGTCTGACACTGATTGCATTTGCACTGGAACATTACTGTCATAGTTTCTGGCGTTTGCCACAAGAGTGAAGTGCACCCAATTTTTTAGATGCAAATAGGCTGTGCCTTTTGATGCAGGGCTCTTAAGGGAACCCTGGTGCCACCACCTGGTCCAAAAGTGACAGTAGCTTCAGGGTTCCCCAGCATCAATAGAAGCAGCAGCATTTGATTTGGAACAGGGGGCTGCAAAAACAACTATAATGAAGGGTATGGAGTGTATTTTGATGCAAGTACCTTTAATACATGGATTTTACACACAATTGACTGTGTGTTCGCTTGTGCAAACCCAGCTATTAACTCATTTGGTGGCTTTTTTTTCATAACATGGACAATTCCCTTTTATAGGCTTGCATTGACTTCTAATATCCCTAAATTGCACACTAAGGGGCCAATTTATGAACTTTAAAATTCAAATTTCTTACCACGATTCTGCTGCAAATTTGACTAAGAATTATAAAAAGTTAGCAAACACAAATAAATAAATTCAGCATCTAAATGCGGGTGAGTTTATGTAGAAGTCAATGGGAGATGCAATTTCAAAATTCAATTTTATTTACGTTTTTGAGATGAATTTGAATTTTGGCAGACTCATTAAAAATGAAGGGTAGAATGCGATTTCCCAGCATTAAAATTGTTTCTTTGTGTTGAATAAATAAGTGTAGATTTGAGATTTTGGAGTTTTCAAATTGTATTAAATTAGAAAAAAAACTGAAAAGTTACAAAAAAATGTATTTATGATAAATTGACCTTCAAGAAATACAATGTCTCCTATACAATGTCACAGTTACTGCCAGTGTTGGACTGTGCCAGCGGGACACCGGGCTAGGGTAGGTACTTTCCCGACTGTAGAAAACCCAGGAGGGGGAAGGGTCATGACATCACGAGGGGTGGGTGATGACATCGGCGTGTCTGATGATGTCAGGGGCAATCAACGCCACAACGGTCCTGACCGGTTTCCCTAATTTGGAAAACTGGGCAGGGACAGCCCTCCCGAAAACCTGGCTGTCTGGGTCAAAGCTGGGTAAGTGGCAACCCTACGGTAGGCCCTGGCCCTCATGGGCCCCACCAGACCAACTGTTTTCCCAGCTGGAGCAGGCAGCAGCTATGGAGAGAAATTACTTGGCACGGCTCAGATACAGAGGGGGGAGCAGCATGGCGGTTTGTGTTTTGGGGGGTGCATCTGGGAATTTGCAACCATAGCTGGGGTGCTGGGCCCTTGAGGTGGAAGCCTTGGTGGGCCCCATACACTCTTGTCCAACACAATGATCTCATGGGTTCTTTAATATTTCACTTGTCTGCAACATGAAAAGCTAAACTCTTTGATTTCCCTATCCCCTTCATGTTTTCTTAAAATACTCTTCTAAACACCTTTAGTTGTTGTTAGTGAGATATTTGTGGTAATCTTAACCTTGGGGTATTCTAAACAAAATTCTAAAGATATAATTTTTTTTTTTTAGTTAAACTAAAAGGCTTTAACATTAGCACACATTCCTGCTCTGTATTTCAAATGATACAGAGATAAACATCTCTAAAAATAAGAGGCAACGTACAAAAATCTCTGTGTAACTTGGCACAGAAAATCACTGGCATCGTATTTAACACACAAATATGCTTTGAAAACAAAATTCTGAGCACCAGTTTCTGTGAATGCCAGGGCAAAGGGCTTCTGTTACTGTGATAGTCTGTGGCAGGTTTGTCAAATAAGATTTTATTCGCTTATGAGCCATGAAAATCCCAGCAGTCTCCGCTTGACATAAGGTTGCTAGCAGATTCATGTGTACTTTGATATCAGTGTGTTGTAGGGTTGAGACTTCTTGGTTATACTGAAATTAGCTGTGTGTGTGTGTGTGTGTGGTCTAGGGATTTATATAGTAACTTGGGCAAAATGTGCTCCATCCAGAAATCTATAACAACCAATCAATAGTAAGCTTTTATTGATCCCATGCAGTTAAATTAATGAAAGCAAATGCCTGAGTGGCCTGAACCAGGGGAAGCTTTGTCCATGTTAAAGCCTGACTCATAGTGATGAGCGAATTTGTCCTGTTTCACTTCACCGGAAAATCCTGTTTGCTAGAGCCCGAATTACCCCAGTAACCATGAATTGATTTAAGAGACTGGAATATAAATAGGGGGGGGGGGGCTGAATAGAAAGTAGAATAGTAAAAAAAAAGTAGCAAATAATAATACATTTGTAGCCTTACAGAGCATTTGTTTTTTAACTGGAACCAGTAACCACTGTTTGAAAGCTGGTAAGAGTCAGAAGAAGAAATAATTAAAAAAATATAAAGAAAAAATTAAGTTGCTTAGAATTGGCCATTCCATAAAAATTCTAAAAGTTTATTTAAATAAAAAACACTCCCTGAAAGACCTTGGTGATGTCCTGACAGATCAAAATTCCCCTACATTTCAGCATCTTTATTCGAATCTGGGAGCACCACACCTCCACCTATATGGATCTCCTCAATTTCAACATGCTTTCAGGGCACAGTTTGCTTCCCTTGATATAACCTATGCCAATCCTCCAGTAGAAGTTATTGTTCATGACCCGGAACGCAAGAAACTAACCTAGAGACTCTACCAGGCACTTAAGGTTCCCTCTTTCTTCATCAGAGCCCTGCACTGGTGGCAACAATCTCTTACAGCCCTCAACCAGGAACAATGGAATGAGGCCTCCAACTCTCTATATGTAGATTTAATCTCGTTCAGAGACAAATTAATATGATATCAATTTATTCACCAATTGTACATTACACAGACACATCTTCAAAGGATGGGCAGGCAGGTTGGTAGTGTCCGAGATTCCGTGAGTCTGAACCGTCATTCCTGCGTTTAACATGGCATTGTCCCCAAATACAGACGTTTTGTAGAGAGGTATCAATATACTTAGCTGAAAAAATGTATCTAGCACAGGTGTGCTCTCCCGAGGTCTCCCTGCTGGGGTTGGTAGAGGACTAGCTTCCCCTGAATAGGACATGCTCACTTATGCGAGTCACCCTGTACTATGCTAAGGTGGTAATGGGCTGGATGGGACACAGTACCCCAACAATTAAAGCCTGGTTCAATTAACAAAACTCTACACTCTATTAAACTTACCTATATGACCCAGCGGTGCTCAGCTAGGTTTGAAAAGATATGGGGGCAAATTTACTTCCCTCCTAAGTTGCGCCAGCGTTGACTTCGCCCCACTTCGCCAGGCGAAGTTTTGCCAGGGCGCCGCTAATTCACTAAAATCCGAAGTTGCGCTCAGGAAGGCGAAATGTAGCGAAGTTGCCCTACCGTTAATTTGTCAAGCAAAGCGCGGTTACGCTAGCAATGCCTAATTTGCATACGGTGCCAAGTTAAAGTACAATGGACGTATATGTAGCAGCAAATACATTACATTACACAAGCCTGGGAAAGCTTCATAAAATTAAATAGAGTTGTTATTCTGCCCTATACATGTGCCCAGTGTATAGTTTAGGTGCCATATGTTAGGAAATGTAGGGGGGAAGGAGGGTACCCCCAAAAAAAATTCGCTCTTTTTCAGCCTATCACTCTTAAAAAAGTAAAAGACGCCAGCGTTTTTTGGGACTTAGAAAAAATTTCAACTTTTTTTGAAGCAATCCCTATCTACTCTATTGCACTTTGCCTGGTCTGAGGTGGCGAAGGAAAGTCTGGCACAAGAGGTAACGTTCAGTAAAATGCGCAAGTTAGTGAATTAGCGTAGTTACGTCCCTTCACCATAGCGCAACTTCGTCTGGCGTAAGGGTGCGAAGTAGGGCTAGAGTAGGTCCACTTCGCTAGCGAATTTACGCCAGCACCCGCTTCGTGCTTTAGTGAATTTGCCCCATTGAATCCATGGCTCGATGTCAACCTGGTTGAGATTCCCGATTAGTATATATAATAGCTCCATGTCTTGGGTGAGGTGCTTCTCTGAAATTATGTAAGACATAATGACAGTATTGTATTTACTGTACCCATTTGAATTGTGAACTTATGAATCTGCAATGGAATCGTGGCTGTGAACCATGTTATGATTGTTGTTATTGTTTCCCCCCTTTTCCCACTTCCTTGAAAATTTATAATAAAAACCTTTAAAAATAGATGAACCACCCCTTTAATCTATGAGAAAAATGAAGAAAAGCTACAAAATAAAACAAGTCAAGTAAAAAGGTTTTTTACACTGAAATCTATTTTTTAACTTTTTGACTATGTCATTGTGAATAATCACTCGGGAGCTTTATAAAAAGAGACGTTTTATATGGGTTTTGTGGATTAAAATTCTGAGCAGAAATCACATTTATTGACCTTTCTCACAATTATTAATTTGCCCCTAAACGTGTGTGTATAGTTAACTAGGTCTGCAAAGGGATCACCTAATTCCAAAACAAGCATAGAGATTCAAATGAATTTATAAAAGAGCTTCAATACAGGACTTCTCAGACACCCACCTCGAATAAAAAGCTTAACAGAAGCAATCTTAAAGAAGCAGCTCAGACATGATAAAGTCTAAAGCCACGATAAAGTCTGAAGCCACAGAGGCCAAAGCCTTCCAGCCATTTAAAGGAAAATTTCCTCTGAGCACCTTCAGAGAGGTTTCTGTAGGCTAAATCATGTGGAACCAATTAGTCAGTTGATCCCACTCCATTCAGGGTCTTGACTGAATAACAGTACATGGAAACACCATCCTAAATGTCAAATGCAATTCTGTGAATAAGTATTATTATTAAGGCATCTGTAGGTTTTTGTGCCTAAAATACTCATTATGTTGCTAGTTATTTTAACCTAAGACCCGTGGGTCTGCAAACAAACACACAGATATATATTTGATTTTAAATGAAAATAGTACATTATACTAACTTAAGTTGTAATTGTAGTAAGGATTACCATGATTAAGTGATGGATAAAGATAAAGCTCATATTTTTAGGGTCTGTCTTTGATTTTATTTGGATAAGTAATAAATTGTGATTTTAACTTTAAAGGTAGTCTGTCACGGAAAAACGTGCTTTTTTCAAATCGCATCATTTAATAGTACTGCTCCAGCAGACTTCTGCACTGAAATCCGTTTTTCAAAGCAGCAAATGGATTTTTTTATATTTAATTTTGACATGTGGCTAGAAATATTGACAGTTTTCCATGTGCCCCCAGTCATGTGACTTGTGCTCTAATAAACTTCAGTCTTTCTTTACTGCTACACTACAAGTGATATCAACCCCCCCCCCCCCATAAGCAGAACAATGGGAAGGTTCCCTGATATATAGAACAACACTCCATCAGTTACATCAGGGAGTTTCCTTTAATGATAAGGATCTAGGGGTTTTTGTAGATAACAAATTGTCTAATTCTGGGCAGTGGCATTGTCCTTGTCTTGCATAAAAAAGGGATGAAAACATAATTATGCCTTGGTAAGGCCTCATCTGGAGTATGCAGTGCAGTTTTGGACTCCAGTCCTTAAGAGGGATATAAATGAGCTGGAGAGAGTGCAGAGACTAAGTGCAACTAAACTGGTTAGAGGGACGGAAGACTTAAATTATGAGGGGAGACTGTCAAAGTTGGGGTTGTTTACTCTGGGAAAAAGGTGCTTGCGAGGGGACACAATTACACTTTATAAGTACATTAGAGGACATTATAGACAAATAGCAGGGGACCTTTTTACCCATAAAGTGGATCACCGTACCAGAGGCCTCCCCTTTAGACTAGAAGAAAAGAACTTTCATTTGAAGCAACGTAGGGGGTTCTTCACAGTCAGGACAGTGAGGTTGTGGAATGCACTGCCGGGTGATGTTGTGATGCTGATTCACTTAATGCCTTTAAGAATGGCTTGGATGATTTTTTGGACAGACATAATATCAAAGGCTATTGTGATACTAAACTCTATATTTAGTATAGATATGGGTATATAGAATTTAATTAAAAGTAGGGAGGGGTGTGTGTATGGATGCTGGGTTTTCTTTCGGAGGGGTTGGACTTGTACTGTAACTATGTTACTCTCTCTTGGCTGGATTCACTGCCTGGTTGTCAGACTTATAACAAAAATGTAAGCAAAAATGTCCTGAGCTGAAGCAGGAAGCAGGTTGGTCTCTTAAGGGCCCCCTGCTAAAGTAATACAGAGGAAGGGCTGCATTGTACCGTAGCCTCCATAACACACCCAATCATGTGGTTGTATCATGCCTTTAGGTCTATACTCAAAGGAACCAAGATCAATGAGGTTCAACGTTGATAAATGCAAGGTTATGCACTTTGGCAAAAATAATATAAATGCAAGTTATACACTAAATGGCAGTGTGTTGGGAGTTTCCTTAAATGAGAAGGATCTTGGGGTCTTTGTAGATAACACGTTGTCTAATTCTGGGCAGTGTCATTCTGTTACTACTAAAGCAAATAAAGTTCTGTCTTGCATAAAAAAGGGCATTAACTCAAGGGATGAAAACATAATTATGCCTCTTTATAGGTCCCTGGTAAGGCCTCATCTGGAGTATGAAGTGCAGTTTTGGACTCCAGTCCTTAAGAGGGATATAAATGAGCTGGAGAGAGTGCAGAGACGTGCAACTAAATTGGTTAGAGGGACGGAAGACTTAAATTATGAGGGTAGACTGTCAAGGTTGGGGTTGTTTTCTCTGGAAAAAAGGCGCTTGCGAGGGGACATGATTACACTTTACAAGTACATTAGAGGACATTATAGACAAATGGCAGGGGACCTTTTTACCCATAAAGTGGATCACCGTACCAGAGGCCAGCCCTTTAGACTAGAAGAAAAGAACTTTCATTTGAAGCAACGTAGGGGGTTCTTCACAGTCAGGACAGTGAGGTTGTGGAATGCACTGCCGGGTGATGTTGTGATGGCTGATTCAGTTAATGACTATAAGAATGGCTTGGATGATTTTTTGGACAGACATAATATCAAAGGCTATTGTGATACTAAACTCTATAGTTATTATAGGTATGGGTATATAGAATTTTAATTAAAAGTAGGGAGGGGTGTGTGTATGGATGCTTGGTTTTCATTTGGAGGGGTTGAACTTGATGGACTTTGTCTTTTTTCAACCCAATTTAACTATGTAACTATGTAACTATGTAATGCTGAATGCAATAAAACTTGGTCAGAATACCTTTACCAAACTATTCCTTGACCATTATGTGTATGAAGCCTAGCAGAATTTACCTGTCTCTCAGACAAAGGACACACCACAATATGTGACTCATGACTCTGTTATAGAGACATTAAAATCCTGTCCATTAAGTCAGTCAGGAATGAGGTTTGGACATGAAACAATGAGATACAATTACTTTAATAATATTACATCGATGTAAGTGGAAAAACTGCCTATTATTGTTCAAACACGCGTCACCTTCTCCTAACAGTAATCAACATCAAACACTGATTATAGGCACAAACAGACAGTTTCTAATTTGGCTGAGAAACTGAGGTTTTTGTATAACTTTTGAAGTAAGTAGTTGACTTATTACAGGATAAGGTTTGTCTAAAGTGTCTAAAGTGTTTGTCTAAAGTAATTGTACCATATGACTGCCTACAGGTATCATATATATTACACTATGCAATGAGCAGTATTGTCCCTAGTGATATAGATTTCCTCCAAGAACTGTCAGTCAAGTTATCTCGGTAACACTACTTTAACTTCCAACTTCTACGTCATTTCCCATTACCATTCCTATTATTCTTTTAGTTCACAAAGAACTAAATAAGAAAGGACTTGTGCAATGCAGGAATTCTGGGCCCCCAACTTGAGGGAATAAAACATATACAGCAGGTATGGGACCTGTTATCCAAAATGCTCGGTACCTGGGGTTTTCCGGATAATTTATCTTTCCATAATTTGTTTCTTTATACCTTAACTCTACTAGAAAATCATGTAAACATTAAATAAACCCAATAGGCTGCTTTTGCTTCCAATAAGGATTAATTATATCTTAGTTGGGATCAAGTACAAGCTACTGCTTTATTATTACTGAGAAAAAGGAAATCATTTTTTAAAATTTTGTATTATATGGATAAAATGGAGTCTATGGGAGATGACCTTTTTGTAATTTGGAGCTTTCTGGATAATGAGTTTAAGAATAATGGATCCCATACCTGTGTTGTGAATGTCTAACTGTCCTATCACTATACTTTATCACTTTGGATAAAGTAATAGTCATTTCTGTCCAAGAGCCCCATGTAAAAGTCCTGCCCTAATACTAGCCCTGGTCACCAGTTTCTCTCCATATATGTTTGTATGTGTTTACAATGTTGGTAGCATCGCCTTACTCACAGTTTTGTTCCCATGTTAACATGGGAAACAACTAAATTCTCTAGAATGATTTAATATGCCACTTGGTAAATAGGTACACTATGTGCTTCCACCTAGGGGGAGCTGAAACTACACAAGTGGGAAATAGAAATGGCACACATTTGCAAGAAAAAAGTTATAATTAGTGAAGAGTGAATCTGTCCCATTTCGCTTTGCTGAAAAATTTGTGTGCAAAAAATTTAAACAATTTTAAAAAAAAAATTAAAAAACGCATTGAAGTCAATGGGAGTAAAAAAAAAATTCTCACTCCAAATGCATTAAAGTGGCAACTTTTTTTTTGTCTCTGCAACTTTTTGTCCAAATTCATTAAAGTCAGTGGGCGTTTTTCCTTATGGTGATTTTTTTGTCTCTGTGACCATGGCAGATTTTTCCTGTGCAAATTTTTCGTGGAAAATGTACTCTTAACTAATTATAATGACTAAGAAAAAAGTATGAAGGGATTTGCTCTACTAACAAGTTGAAAATTTAGGGTCCCATCTAACAAACACATATCTGTGCAAACAGTTGGGAAGAATCTCCTTACCTCAGTAACACAAAGTCTATAGATCTCTCCCATGCCATACATTTAGTAATTGTCAATCAAACTCAAATCGCCTTAAGTTATTGGCCCTGCCCACTGCAAATATGCGGCACTATCTTGCCTTAATATCTTGCCTTAATGCACTTCCACATACTGTACGACTCCATTTAGCTTCAATGCAAACTTGAGAACTAGTTCACGGAAGGGCAAGTTTCATAGGTCGTATCCCTTTCAACACCCCTTTGTCAGTGTTACACTCCACGTTTGGCGATTACCTGATGGCACGGGACAAACTTGAGCCACTCTGCAGTGGTAGGGGGAGAGACTGGGTACCTGGTACTTACTAGCGCAGTGCCTCCACCTAGTGGGATCCGGGAATGCACCTATGGGTGGCCCCACTAGGAATTCAGTAATAACACACACCTTATTGGTTAAACTGAATAACTGTTTATCTAAAATAAATGGGCACCTAATACATGCAGCACTCCTAACTGGTTGCAATAGGGCCTCACTAACTAAATTGTCAGCACAAAGCTGTCTAGCTAACTATCTTCAGCGCTCTTTAGGGTACTGTTCCTTTAAACAAGATACTCACAAATCCTCTTTGGATACTTTAGAGCTCTCTTCAGGCGAATCTAGCACATTCAGACATACAGTGCGACTACCAGCCCCTTTGGATGCTCAGATAGGAATCTCCTGCTGGTTATTCCCCCAGTCTGTATTCCTTTCACCAGCAGCTCTCTGGCCTCTTTCTCTGTCCACAATGCGGCTCTCTGTGCCAGGCTCTCTTCTTTTGCCAGTCTCTGTGACTTCCTCTTCCTGCCAGCCACTCACTAGCTGCTGTGTCACTTCCTGTTGCACTGAGATTACTGAACAGCTGATTGCTGGGTAACAGCTTACAGCACACAGACACAGGCTTTGTGCCTCTGCCCTTACAAAGATAAGAGCAAGGAGTTTGCACAAATTCCCTACAGGTCAATAGAGTACAGGCATAGCATCCGGTATCTGGAAACCTGATTTCCAGAAAGCTCAAAATTACGGTAAGGCCATCTCCCAGACTTCATTTTAATAAAATAATTCAAATGATTAAAAATGATTTCCTTTTTTTCCTGTAATAATAAAACAGTATATTCTACTTGATCCCAACTAAGCCATAATCGCTCCTTATTAAGGAAAATTTCAATTCTTTTAAGGATTTTAATGATTTTTTAGTAGACTTATGGTATAAAGATCCACATTACAGAAAGACTCCTTATCTGGAAATCCCCAGGTCCCGAGCATTCTGGATAACTGGCCCCATACCTGTAGTAATAAGTAGCTCTATGGAAATGGGGGTATTTTAACTTCTTCTGCTCTCCATGTAGAGCACTGCAACTGTCACACAGCTAGACTCTTGAAGCAGTGGTGGAAGTAAAGAATGTCCAAACAGAACTATAACGCTTATACTCAGAAGAAATCTCAGGCACCAGTGATCCTTAACACAAACAACAAACACATTTGATGAATAATAAAGTTATCCAATAAAGGAGAAGGCACTTTACCAGCCTAGGTTCAAAATATATCATGGGCATATCACACAAATAGCTTATTCACTGCCTTCAAGAACTCTGTGTTCAGACCTAATATGTCAAGAACTCTCATTTAGTCCAAGGAAAACTGGGCTCTGAGCACCAATGGTAAGTGCATTTTTGTCTTAAAAGAAAACTATACCCCAAAATGAATACTTGAGCAACAGATAGTTTATATCAAATGAAGTGGCATATTAAAGAATCTTATATTAAAGAAAAACTGGAATACATATTTAAGTAAATATTGCCCTTTTACATCTCTTACCTTGAACCACCATTTTGTGATGGTCTGTGTGCTGTCTCAGAGATCACCTGACCAGAAATACTACAACTCTAACTGTAATAGGAAGAAGTGTTTAAGCAAATGACAGAACTGTCTGTTAATTGGCTCATGTGACCTAACATGTATGGTTTGTTTGATTTGTTTGTGTGGCAGTTTTCTATTTATGATTACCCAATGGCTCATACTACTAAAAAAGTATTATTATGAAAATGGTTTATTTACATGAAGCAGGGTTTTACATATAAGCTGTTTTATGCAATATATTTTTATTGAGACCTACATTGTTTGAGGGGTATAGTTTTCCTTTAAGGAAGGATTGGAAATATGTGTAGCCTATCGGAGCCTTAGCAACAACTAGTCAGAACATTAGAAGGTTTAAGATGCAAATGCTACCAAAGCAAACAGCATGTTCTAAATAGTGATGGGCGAATTTATTCGCCAGGCGCGAATTCGCTGCGAATTTGCCCGTTTCGCCGCCAGTGAATAAATTTGCGAAACGCCCGCGAAAATTTGCGGCAAAAATTCCGCAAATGCCAAACACGGGCGCCGGCATCAAAAATGAGACGCCGGCGCCGTTTCGCTAATTTTTCACCGTTTCCCGAATTTTTCGGCGAAGCGAAACGGCGCAAATTCGCCCATCACTAGTTCTAAAGGGAAAAGCCACAACATCTCTGAAAGCTCATTTACATTGGTGAGGAAGCAGACCCTGCGGTTGCAGGGGAACAGGGGGGTCTGCTTCCTCTACAGTAATGTAGAACACCCTCTCTCCAGCCATTATCTTACCTTTGGCCAGGGGATGCATAATGCTCCGGCACTGTGAGGAAGGGGGCGGCGAGTGGACAGATATGAGGCGGAAGTGGGCGGTGCAGATGGGTGGGCGAGTTGGGAAGTGCAGTGCGATGGTCCCCTCCGAAGATTTTTTTGCAGGGGGGCCTGGCACACTGTAGTTACACAGCTGCTCAATTCTATACAAATACATTTGTATATGACTGCAGTACATGCAACAACTCCCAATAGCCTGATTTTAAAGGACAAATATCCATAAATACAACTGTACTAAGGTGCATGGGTCTTTAAACAAAATATAATGGTTAAGCAAACATATGTGCAAGGCATTGCTGTACATTTCTTTCAGACAAGCCTGAACTTTGTTGTTTTTTCAAATAAGTGTTTGATGTTTCCTTTAAACTCAGTTATTACTAGTATTATCATTACTAACAAGCATTTATAGAGTGCCAACATATTCCCCACTTCAGTTGTTCCCAAGCTGTGATCCTTGGGCTTTTCTCCCACACACAGTTTTATGTTGTTTTTTTTTTTCAGTGTGGCACATCACCTTCCAGGCAGAACTCATCACTATTCTTGTTTTTGGAGCTTTTATTAGCATAACAAGACAGCTGTTGCTCATTAGGAATGAGGCACCAGCTAAAGTCTCAGCTACATGACTTGTAGTCTGCAACCTTTCTTTTGCCATTGAAAGACACGCTAATCACAGGATGTCTATGGCCTCCTGCTTGAGTTAGTTCCTTTTGTGAAATAAAATAAAAATCTTGTCTTTAACCTCTACCTTAGGGGCTTTCAGTCAAGGACCATTCCTTAAATGGGTTTGTTCACCTTTAAATTAACTTTTAGTATGATGTAGAGAGTGATATTCTGAGAAAATTTGCAACTGGTTTTCATTTCTTATTATTTGTGTTTTTTGAGTTACTTAGTTTTTTATTCATCAGCTCTCCAGTTTGCAATTTCAGCATTGATTTGAATAAGAGACTGGAATATGAATAGGAGAGGACTGAATAGAAAGATGAGTAATAAAAAGGAGCAATAACAATAAATGTGTAGCCTTACAGAGCATTTGTTTTCAGATGGGGTTGATGACCCCATTTGAAAGCTGAAAATAGTTAGAAGAAGAAGGCAAAAAAACTCAGAAACTATAAAAAAGAAATTGAGTTGCTTGGAATTAGCCATTCTATAACATACTAAGGGGCAGATTTATCAAAGATCGAAAGGTCGAAGTTTTTTGGGGTCGTACGATCATACTTCAATCGAAGTTTTGTTAACTTCGACCTTCAATCTCCCAAACTCCCCCATTTGCCTCCATACAGGTTGTAGGAGGTCCCCCATAAGCTAAAACAGCACTTCGGCAGCTTTTAGGTGGTGAATGGTCAAAGTCGAAGTTTTAAAGAGACAGTTTTTTTCAACTTCCAATTGAAGTATGACTAGTCCTTAGCCGAAGTACACAAAAATAGCTCGAAATTCGAAATTTTTCACTTCGAAACTTCACCTCGACCTTTGATAAATCTGCCCCTAAATGTTAACTCATAGGTAAACCACCCCTGAGCATGCTTGGGAAAAAGGCCTTGAACTTCAGCACAGTCGTGCACTGTATAGATGAACCTATTACAATTAAACAGTTGTAGCATTATATTAGAGACCACAATTGAAATCTCTAGACATCACTCATTTCTTTTATTGCAGGGCACAATTTTACATTTCAAAAACTTGTTATTCTTTGCACTGAAAAATCTATGCAATGCAGGATAAGTTCCATTAGGGCCATTAACAAAGTGGAAGGCAGGGTGCCTTCTCTTGCACTTTACACCCTGCCTTCTAGCCTAAATTAATTGCTGCATGGGTGGGTGAAGGAAGGCATGCAAGCATTCAGGGTTGGACTGGAGTCTTGAGGGGCCACCGGGGCTGCAAAAGGAAGGGCCCTCCTGGCAGTCCCCGGGGCCCCCTACCAACCTCCAATTCCCATCCTCGGCGCATGCAGGATGTGGTCTTTGTGGGGCAGCCAGGGGAGCAGGTCTGGGCCGGCGCGGGCCCATGAGGGCCAGTCCCACCCTGTAAAGCATTTACTTGCTAATCTAAATTACATTTATTTCACAACTACAAGAAGTTTGAATCTTTAAATTATAGAATAAGCTCATGCCCCAGACCTTCAGCAAGGGGGAGTACAACACGGAAATCCGATTAGCAGGCAGGCATCAATCCGTATTATTTACATTTTGGGCTCCTAGATTCTACTTTATGGTGTTCCGGATTGATGCCTACCTACTAATCTAATTTCCGTGACGTAATCTGAATTACACACAAATTAGGTTGGTGGATATAGGCTGCAACATGGTCCTGTAAGTACTACCAGCCCTACAGTTGGCGGTAAGGTCAGGACTGGCCTGTGCCGACTGATGTGGCACCATATTTATATATGTGGTGTAAGGTGCAGTTCACAGACATACTCTGGACAGAAGTGTTCTCTGCAAGAACTCTAAGGGGCATGCTCTTGATCTCCTTAGTTCCTGAGGTCCGCGATTTGGTAAAATACTATGGACAATTCTAAGATATCACAATAATTGTAACATCATAACTGTACCAGGAATATTGTTTTTTTAACATTTCTCACATGTTTTTGTAATTTCTCAAACAGTTTATTTCACCTGGATTGAGTGGAGGGAATCAGTTTGCCTCGTGACATTGTTACATATTGATTTAGGTTTTTCACCCTGGAATTGGATCTACTGGCAAATTATTTTCTCTATAATGCATGCCATTTCTTGTGTTTTTACATTACATATTCTGGGACATTAAGCTGACATTACTTGTTCATCCTTTCATTTCACTAACCAGCAATCTCTCATTCTAGAACCAAACTCCTGAGTGATTCCTATTCCAAACTGCACCCGCAATGTTAAAACATGTCCAGCCTCAAACACAATCTGAATGTCCTCTAATAATTTCTGCAACTTCCTTTAACTCCCTTCTTAATTAATAGTTTCCTTGGCTCCCTACTAGATGCTCTGCTACCTCTCTAGAAAGTTTATGCACCATCCCAGCTGGAGATTTGCACTAGGCAATGATCCCCATCTATGAGACTGTCCCACTAGTGTAGCCATAGCCTTGGATGGGGTAGACCACATTAAATTACAAGATTTAGATAGAATCTCCATTAGATACTCCCAGAAGCCTATTTTGAAGGTCACTAGAGTGAGATGTGAGGTTGAACACTTTATTTTCTTAGAACTATGATCACATACTTATATATGCTTATACTGTGATATTAACACTTGACTGTAACCTTACTATCAGCAAGGTGGGTCCTGACTGAGTATTGGAAGTAAAAGGGGCTTCACCTGATATAGTCTGGAAACCACTGCTTTTAGGAAACTTGTCAGCCCCTGCCCAAGACCATGCTTCAGACAAGTATCAGAAGATCGACTCGTAATCTTACAAATGGTTAGGGATTTTAACTATAATTTAAACTATTTTATAGTTAGATAATAGCAATAATAAGAATGTACGGCTCCCTGTACTGGTATAACTAGAAAGCCAATTATAATTTATATAAACAAGGTGCTGTTTAGACATGGGGGCAGTCATTCAAGGCTCAGGTTATATAGCAGATAACACTCTGTACTATACCAGTGTAGTCATTACAGAACTTATCAGTTATCTATTAAGTAACCTGTGCCTATTCTCCCTTTTCAGCTTAAATGGCTGTCCCCGTGGCTACACAGCAGCTTGTTTATATCAACTATAGTAGTCTTTTTAAAGCAAACACATATCTTTTACCAATGCAGGGCAACAGTACATTATATTCGAAAATGCTTTAATTTTTTGGTGTTACTGTTCCTTTAATTCTTAGTTCTACAGGATATTTATTGCTGGTCTGTAACAATATAAAAGCTGTAAGCAGATCATTCACACTGTCCTATGAACAGACTACAGGGTAATAAGCAGAAATATTGGCAGAATAATCAAATTCATCCATTATTTACATTATAAGCTTTGTTCGAGATACCAGAAACCATGAACAAGACGTTATGATCTGAACTGGGAGGTTCAAGATTCAGTAAAGATGATGGATGTGCTAAAAGCTCCAGAAGAGAATAGTTATAGGCTAATAAAGTTAAAAAAAATGCATGCACGGTTTGGCTAAACAAAAGAGCATCTTGCTTTTCCATGAAACAGCTTAAAGAAATAAATACGTCAGTAGATTTCAGCAGATAGGAAAATGGGCAGACCACATGGGCTGTTTAGTCTGAATTCTATATATTTTTTACCCTGATATCATTAGTGAAATTGGAAACTTCTCAAAGGGGCGGCTAACTATTAAGCCCATCAATAAGCGCTGTGTTAGGTGCGGGCCCAATAAAACAATGCATTACTGTGATAGGCTCCGATTGCAGAATGCACAGTACGTAAGTTAATACGCCGATGACGTGTGTGGTCTTATTACTATTTCAATAACTTAATAGAGGTACTGCTACAAAAGTCTCTTTAAGGATCCAAGGAATTGTGTCCAGGAATTTCAACAGCTGCATTTAATGCCCTTACAATACTATTAATTACTCTGAGGCTTTTTCTTCTTTGCAAATCCCTGTAAAATCCACCCTTCTTTAAACAAAACCATGCTTGTTTGGCATTGCAGCGGGTTGGCAGCGTAGGTAACGACGCTCGACAGCAGCAGAAAAAGAAACAGCTCTCTTTGTAGATACAGGTATAGGATTCGTTATCTGGAAACCCATTATCCAGAAAGCTCCGAATTACTGAAAGGATGTCTCCCATAGACTCCGTTTTATCCAAATAATCCAATTTTTTTTAAATTATTGCCTTTTTCACTATTGTATCAAAACAGTACATTGTACTTAATCCAAACTAAGATATAATTAATCCTTACTGTAGGCAACTATATTGGGTTTATTTAATGCTTAAATTATTTTCTAGTAGACTTTTTTTATCCAAATAATTTTTTATCAAAAATGATTTCCAGCTTGTACTTGATCCCAACTAAGATGTAATTTATCCTTATTAAAAGCAAAACCAGTCTATTAGGTTAATTGCATGTTTAAATGGTTTTCTAGTAGACTTCTAGTAGACTTATGAAGATCTAAATTACGGAAAGATCCATTATCCAGAAAACCCCAGGTCCTGAGCATTCTGGATAACAGGTCCCATACCTGTAATATATTGTTAACCATCTCTTAACTATAAGGGTAGGTCTTCACGGACGATTTTGGAGCGATCAGACGTGCTGCGTCTGCATCTGACAGTCATGTTGGATCACCCTCCGACAATGCATTTGCTTACCTTATTTCCGTCGCATCCGATTTGACGCCTGTGTTTTTGCACAGCGCATCTGACCGCTCCAAAATCATCCGTGAAGTCCTACCCTAAACATCATCACATTCAATCTATTTCTCTTACATTGGCCTTGAATGTTCATATTCTATTCCCTGCCGGCTGAACAAAATGAAACCAAATTGCCAAGACTAAACTTTGCAACACAGAGATCTATCATCCGAATGACATCAAGGGGCAAAAATATTCTTCTCAAATTTGCAAACCATGTTTCTCTTTGTAGAGAAGTTCGTATGTGTTTTATTTTTATACAAAAACCCATCCCCATCCCCAAAAATGAATGATGTTTCTTTTTCCATTAGGAATCCATTTATGATTTACATTTGTGTAAAGTTAAATATACAGTACATTTTTATAAACGGTATGTACTTACACATCTTGATTTAAATTAATTTTTTGTCTTCCCTTTTTCTACCGCACAGATAGACAGGGCAAAGTATTACTGACCGCTGTATAAACAGTTTACATAACCCGAAAGACCTCGGACATGGTGTGACGCGTAGAAAAGGCATTCATGACTAAGGAAAACTGAGAGTGAACCCGAGTATGTGCGTAATTGTGTGTCTTAAAGTTAGGGCCAATAGAGATGCACAAAGTCCAAAGGGCTTTTAGAAAAACCAAATGTTAGGAGACTTATATAAAACAAAGGACACTGAGGCTTATTGAAGAGAGCTGGGCAATGTTTTATTAGTGCAGTAACCCATAGATATCACACAGAATAGTTTTTGATCCCGTGAATCAATCAGAAACAGGAGGGATTACTATGCTATGCAAGCCTGAGATTGTCAGGGTCTTTTACAAATGGCAGGCAGTTTGAAAAGTGCAACAAAGAGGTAAAAAAATAACCATGTTTTTCCACTTTGTATTCTGCCACCATATGAGCGCAGGTCTTTTCACAGGGGAGCACAAGGACATGTGATTTCTGATGAATGCATTGCTGCCTTGGTAGAGCTGTATTCATGAGGTGTGGCCTGGGGAAACACAAAGATGTGCCCTTTGCCATCACCTACCCATTCCCTTATTCATTTACAAAAATCTGGATGGGGAATTGCTGCAATCTGCACCTTGTGACAGATTAAAAATCTGCAGTCCTGTATTTGCTGCCAGTTACAAAAGCCCCAGATACAAGTGCTTTAACCCTAATCATGCCCCTTAGTGCTCATTTACCAAGCACTTATGTCTGGGGCATTAACAATCAGTCACATGGTGCAAGGCACAAGTTTGGAGGCAGGAGAGGGGGAGCTAATGTGCCTCCCCACATAACTACAGGGCTGCAAAAACAGGTAGCACTGAATTCATCAGGAAGCTGCAGGTCCTTCTGCTCCAATTTGGTGCACAAACACTTGCTCCAGGGTCAGACTGGGCTGGCAGCACACCAGGAAAAAAAGGTGGGCCCCATCAACCGAGACCCACCTGAAACCATGAGCCCTTCTCCCCGACCTCCCCTCCCAATCGTGGCCTCAATGGAGAATAGGTATGGGTGAAGAAGTGTTGTGGAGTCAATGGAGGACCTCACAACTGAGACCCCATGAGGTCTCTGCCCTAGTGGGCCCTGGACATCCCCCAGTCTGATGCTGATGGGTGCTCATGGTGGGGGTAGGTTGCAAAGAGAAAAAAACATGCCTTTTCACCCTGGTCACTGTATAAAGGGATTCTGTCATGATTTTTATGGTTTACTTTTAATTTTGTTTACATTGCAATTAATTCACTCTACCATATACATATAAAATGTTATTCTTGAACCAACAAATGTATTTTGTTTTAGCCATCTCAGTGTTTTGTGACTGAGTCTGCGCTTTGAGAAGGAGTCACCACTTCAGGATGGAACTGTTTTGATACAGCTATTGTTTCTCCCCTTCTCATTGTACTTCAATGTGACCCAAGTCGTGTTCCCTAGCAAGAAAAAAGAGGAATCACTTTTAGCAATGAATATATATCCTTCAGCAGAAGTGTCAGGTAGCTGCTATCTGGTTAGTTACCCATTGTTCTGTTGATAGGCTGCTGGTGGGGGGGGGCTAGTACTCCAACTTGCAGTGTAGCAGTAAAGAGTGATTAAAGTTTATCAGAGCACATGGTTGGGGGCACCTGGGAAATTGACATCATGTTAGCCCCATGTCAGATTTCAAAATTAAATATAAAAAAATCAATTTGCTCTTTTAAAAACAGTTTCAGTACAGAAGTCTGCTGGAGGAGCACTATTAAATGAAACATTTTGAAAAAAACATGTTTCCCAACAACAGTATCACTTTAAATAGAACCCATAACTGTAGCTTAATTTACTGCTTTAGCTGTATAATGCAAAACTTTTATTTAGAATAATAGCACATATGAATGTTCAGTATGCAGATATGGATATACAATTATCTGTATTATCACTGTATTATTTGTATTAAATATTTTGGTTATAATAATAATACTAATACTAATAATTATTAATGTGTAACTAAATATTAAGCCTTGGTGTGGAAGGAGTCTTTAGGTATTAATATTATGCTACATACTTGCTATTTTCTATTTAACTTTTCTTTTTATGACAGTTTATAGTAGAACTATGCCAGCTGCCACATACCATCCTCACAAGGGGAAAATCCGTTCTGGTCTGAAAATGACAACTGAATAACAATTGGTTCAGTTAGAACTTGTAACAGATAATAAGTGCATTAGAAAATATGTGCCCTAATTCTGTTTCAGTGCCCTAATTAGTGCCCTAATTTATGTGCGTTCTTCAAATGCCCTCATTTTTTTGCACCATACTGTTACTGCACACGGGAAAAAGTAACAAATGATTCAATGAAATCTAAATATATCTAAAAATACATATAAACATGTCAACTGCTCTGCCCTAATCTTATTTACTACCTGCTACTTCAGAGAAGATAGATGTGCTTCTCAACATCAAACTTTTATCTAAAACACACAGACACTCAATGTTATCACATTATAAATATTCCCTTAATATTAATAAATGTACAGCAGCACAATTGCCAAACTAAACTCTAATTGACAAGAGCTATCAAGGTCAAAATATTCTTCTTCAGTAGATTCCTTCGTGGTCTTTTACAAAAAAGAAGTGCAAAAACAGTTGCAACACACATTTTTTTGTGGACTTTGCGCACTTCCTTCCTTAATGTAGAATTGCCACAAGTCTCTGCACTCCATTTCGATAAGGACAGGGCTGGCCTGGGCCGCTTCAGCAAGGACAGGGCTGGCCTGGGCCGCTTCAGCAAGGACAGGGCTGGCCTGGACCATTTCAGTAAGGACAGGGCTGGCCTGGGCCTTTTCGGTATGGACAGTGCTGGCCTGGGCCATTTCGATAAGGACAGGGTTGGCCTGGGCCACTTCAGCAAGGACAGGGCTGGCCTGGACCATTTCAGTAAGGACAGGGCTGGCCTGGGCCTTTTTGGTATGGACAGTGCTGGCCTGGGCCATTTCGATAAGGACAGGGCTGGCCTGGGCCTTTTTGGTATGGACAGTGCTGGCCTGGGCCATTTCGATAAGGACAGGGCTGGCCTGGGCCGCTTCAGCAAGGACAGGGCTGGCCTGGACCATTTCAGTAAGGACAGGGCTGGCCTGGGCCTTTTCGGTATGGACAGTGCTGGCCTGGGCCATTTCGATAAGGACAGGGCTGGCCTGCGCCGTTTCAGCAAGGACAGGTCTGGCCTGGACCATATTGATAAGGACAGGGCTGGCCTGGGCCATTTCGATAAGGACAGGGCTTGTCTGGGCCATTTCGGTAAACAGGGCTGGCCTGGGCCATATTGATAAGGACAGTGCTGGCCTGGGTCATTTTGATAATGACAGGGCTGGTCTGGGCCATTTCGGTAAAGACAGGGCTGGCCTGGGCCATTTTGATAAGGACAGGGCTGATCTGGGTCATTTCAGCAAGGACAGGGCTTGGGCCCCGTGATAATGGGGTCTGCATTTCGTTCTGAGTAAAACATTCAGGATTAAGGAGCAGACTGCAGTCAGACCAGCAGGCTAAATGAGAACTAAGGGGCGCGCTCTTGTGCCCATTATTTATCTTCCCTAGCTGTAATAAATATCCAGCATTCTTTCCTATTCAGGAGCAAACAAGGTCTGTTAAGAAACTCATAAGTCTAAAGACTTTTTTTAAACACACCTTAATAATTCACAGGTTTTGGAACACTCATATTTTTGGTTTCTTTTGCAGGATGTCTTGTTCTCCGCGCCCTGATATGAACTAAGACTGCATGAAGTTGTAATTAAGATATATTAGTTTTGTTTTAAATTTGCTCTGAGGGAGGTAGCTGTGCCTTAGCATCTTTTCTAAGAAATGATTGCTCTTTATGTTGAATCTGACAGCAAGATTATACCTTGAAATGTAGCAATTAATCAGTACCCACAGCACTTTTTCCCATTACATCTTCACTATTTATGCAATTTTTGAGAATGTTGTGGTTGGACGGGTCAATGAAGTAACCAAACCCTGCACTTTGAAGAGCCCCAACCTCTATCAACATCACCAATGAACCTTTACCTTTTAATGATGGGAGATTAAATGCCATATGTGGAAATTAAGATCCATGATATTATACTTTGTAGGTCATATTCAAAATTTCCATTCTTTGCTGGGTTTCTATCTGACCTGATTTGTTTTCTCTATGTAGCTCATTAGGTAGTGAGGTAATCTAGATGTATCTGCTTCCATATTGCACAAGGCTTTGAATAATTGACTCACCCAGGATAGTCTTTTTATTTGTATATTCTTAAAAAAAAAAAAAGCCTGGAAAGATCCAGGGCTTCTTTTAGGGTAAGGCAGAGAAGTCATTTACCAGGAACCTCAATGATCTCAGGGGCTACTTAGGTCGGAAAAACAGATAAAATACATAGGCTACACAGGTTTGGGACCTGTTATCCAGAATGCTTGGGACTTTGGGCTTTCCGGGTTAACGGATCTTTCCGTAATTTGGATCTTCAATTGGTTTTCATTACTTAGGGCAGAGACATGTGGAGATTCAGGGGATTAGTCACCCGGCGACAAGCCTCCTCTTCTTCGGGCGGTTAATCTCCCCCCAATGCATGGCATTCATTTTCCGAAGTCGCCCAAAGTTTCCTTGTAAGGCAATCTCCCCTCAATGCCTTCCCGCCGAATAGAATCGAAATCGATGGTTTGATGGCATTCGGAGCGCTTCATTTTCTGAAGTCGCCCAAAGTTGCCTCACGCGGAAACTTTGGGCGACTCCAGAAAACAAATCGCTCCAAGTGCCATCCCACTGGCGATTTCGATTCTATTCGGCGGGAAGGCATTGAGGGGAGATTGCCTCATGAGGAAACTTTGGGTGACTTCGGAAAACGAATTGTTTCGAATGCCATCCCGTTGCGATTTATATTCTAGGTGGTGGGACGGCATTGCGGGGAGATTAGTTGCCGGGCGACTACATCTCCCCGATTCTCCACGTGTGTCTCTGCCCTTATTATTTGTGGTTTTTGAGTTATTTAGCTTTTTGTTCAGCAGCTCCCCAGTTTGCAATTTCAGCAAAACTGCATGGTTGCTAGGGTCCAAATTACCCTGCAACCATGCATTGCTATGAATAAGAGACTGGAATATGAATAGGAGAGTCCAGAATATGAATAAGAGAGGCCTGAATAGAAAGATGAGTAATAAAAAGTAGCAATAACAATAACTGTTTAGCCTCATAGAGCATTTGATATTTAGATGGGAATACTGACCCCCCATTTGAAAGCTGTAAAGGGTCAGAAGAAGGTGAATAATTCCAAAATTATATAAAATAAATAATGAAGACCAACTGAAGAGATGCTTAGAATTGGCCATTCTATAACATACTCAAAATTAACTTAAAGGTGACCCACCCCTTTAAGTCCACTAGAAATAACACATGAAATAAACCCAATAGGCTGGTTGTGCTTCCAGTAAGGATAAATCATATCTTAGTTTGGATCATGTACAAAGTACTGTTGTATTGTTATAGAAAATAAAAAAATATTTTTAAATATAAATATATAAATATTTGGATAAAATGGAGTCTATGGGAGACAGCCTTTCCGTGCATTTTGTATCAATATATATAAGTATATGCATCAGGAATGTCTGACCTCCTCTGGCTGTTATTGGTTGAAATCTGGCAGTTATAGTTCAGCTTTAGGGCTGCAGATTGAATAAATAATGCCAATTGGGATGAACCAAATCCACTAATTGGGACTCGACAAAATCCCTGAATCCTTCATGAAAGATTTGGTTGAATACCGGACTAATCCTGACTCCCAATTTGCATATGTAAATTATGGCTAAGAAGGAATTTTTTTTACTGCCTTGTTTAGTGACAAAAAGTGACACGTTTTCTCGCCCCCAATTTGCATATGCAAATGAGAATTTGGTTTGTCCACAATCCTGCTAAATCCTGTATTCGGAGCATCCTTAATATAAAAATGATTGTGGTTCAACCACGGAGGTAGCACTCCATGAACAATTTAAATACAGGATTTGACTTTATTTCATTTAAATCAGGGGTGTCCAAACTTTTTGCAACGAGGGCCAGATTTGGTGAGGTGAAAAAGTGTTTGGGCCAGCCATTCAGCCTGACATCCATTCTGATGTAGCTAGCTTGCGATCAGGATCATTCACTCCTGGAGATGGACGAGTGCACAGCGTTTAGGAAGTGGAGTCTGTTTGGACTTATTCTCCACGCCTCATATAAACAAGGAATTGTGTAGCCATGGCAGTAATATTTGGGCACATGATTAGTGAAATGATCGTCTATACTGCTGCCTGTGTGCTGAAGGTGTTAGCAATAGACGCGTACTGGAACGTACGTCTTTAGTTCACTGTACTGGCACGTCAGTACGTCTATTGCACCTTCAGCCCTAAAGAAGTATATGAGAGCGGTGCATCACTATGTGCCATTATGTGTCTATTACTAACACCTTCAGCACACAGGCAGCAGTATAGACCAAGAGGCAGATCATTTCACTAATGTGCCCAAATAATACTGCTACTGCTACTGCTACGCGATTCCTGATTGCACTGTGCTGGCGGGCCACATTATTATTCATTTCATGATGGAGGTTTAGGGCCGGTGTAAATTTGAAAACGGGTCGCAATTGGCCAGTGGGCCGCATTTTGGACATGCCTGATTTAAATTTAATCAATATGCACAACAAGGGGGCAATGTTCCCCTCCCTCGGGTGCACCTGAGCAAGAAGGTGGTGGCCTCTGGAATGGAGTGCAAGCCTGCTGGTTGAAAAGCCATGATTTATATAATTAACCCCCAACTGGCAAGGGCTCCAGCCTTCATGGATTGCCTCCCCCTCTTATCCAACTCCAACCCCAGGCAAGTCATCACATTTTCAGATTTTGTTTTATTGGAATTTTCCATATGAATACTAGTAACGGCTTTCCAGGCTCTCAAATTTCATTGACCGCACTTTAAACAAAGAAATATTGTTGGAGGGTTTTGAGTTATGTGTACAGGGAATCGGGGGGATAGAGCTAATGCTTATGTCAGAATAACCAAGAGGCCAGTTCCAGATACTTTCGATCATGCTATCATTTTTAATGTTTTGGATTTTCTGGAATCCAACAGCAGCTGAAATCTGTCAAAACTGTTTAAGTATGTGTGCAGTCATGCGCCTAGAAAATAAAAACAGCCTGGTTTAAAGGGGGAAGGTAAATAGCAGAGCCTGAGAAACTGGAAACATGTTCATTTGGCATACAAAGGAAATTCTTGAAAGACATTACAGGCTCTAAAACTCATTAATCATAACGTTTAAAAATAAAAACCAAACTCACATCTACACATCCCTCAGTTATTACAATAGCAACGTGCGAGTGTGGGTGTTTGTGTTAAAGTTAAGGAACGATTTAAGAGCGGAGTAAAACCAAACTCATGATACTCGTGTGAAATAGCACAAGTGGATTAAGCGCAGAGATTTTTAGATTCTGAAATTGGTCTTGTACTTAAGCCTAAATATGAATGAATATTAATACAAGTATGGGATCCATTATCTGGAAACCCGTTCCCAGAAAGCTCCGAATTATGAAATAGGCATCTCCCATAGACTCTATTTTATCCAAATCATCAAGATTTTTAAAAATTATTTCCTTTTTCTCTGTAATAATAAAACAGTACCTTGTTCTTGATCCCAACTAAGATACAATTAATCCTTATTGGAAGCAAAACCAGTCTGTTGGCATGTTTACATGATTTTCTAGTAGACTTAAGGTATGAAGATCCAAATTACGGAAAGATCCCCTTTCTGGAAAACCCGAGCATTCTGGATAACAGGTCCCATACCTGTACTAAGTAATATTAACAAATAAAAAATATATATAAATGTTATATATATATTATATATAAGTATTTTTTCTAACATCTGTTTAACCTGGGTTAAAATGGTTGCCAAGTGCATACACTACCCTATAGAGATATGTAAAAGACCATATGGTAACTCCAGTCTGGAAGAGCCTAATGTCAATCATGTGAAGCTGAAGGAGGTGTTATCTGACTGACTAACCTGTGGCACAATTGGATATTATGTGATCTATCTACACCAATGGCAAAATAGATGTTTGTGGGAGTGAAAGAGAACTGCTGCTTTGCTCAGAAGGTTTTCAAATTAGAAGGGCCTACTTAGGGCTGCTCCTGCCACAAGGCAAGGTGAGAATTTTATCTCAGACGGCAGTGTGAGGCCAGTTACCAGGGGCTTATCTTGGGTGGCATGACAGGGGGACTTTTCACTGTGCAAGCCCAGAGCACGCTGCCACACACATCTGGAGAGGGGGGTCTGGTGGGGGTCAGGGTGCACATCCTGCACCCGGGTCCGCAGGTGCTCAGGTATGCCGCTGCTTCAATCTGGTCCGACACTGTTTTAAGCGCAGAGCCAGGGTCAGACTGGGCCTGCGGGACAATGGGAAAAAACACCAGCCCTCGTAGGCCCACTGGCCCAGATCCGATCCCGCACAGCTGTCAGAGCCACTTCCTTCCCCACCTGACCACAGCATGAATTTGTGTGCGAAAATATACACGGGGGTAAGGAGGGACAGAGGGAGATTTTTCCCGGGCATTGGGCCCCTGGGGGTAGCAGAGGGGGTGTTGGCTCTTGGGGGGGGGGTTGCAGGCCCCTGATGTGGCAGCCCCAATGGATCCACACCCCTCCAGTCTGATGCGGCATGGAGGAGGAGGAGAGGGGAAGGCATCGGGGCTGCTGCCTCAGGTTGCAGCTGTCCCAGAACCACCCCTGGGCCTACTGGAATTTTAGAGGAAATAATTAGGTTTTATATTTATCCAAATGGTCATCAGTATGGTCAAAGTTGGCCAGTCTACATAAGAATATCTGGGTAGGTATGTCAACCTTAAGTGCTCCACTGTATATGCCGAATGAGATGATTTATCGTCTGTATGTAAAGCAAGGAATGGTCTATGATAAGTCTTCTGCAGTTATCCAAGAAAGGGTGGAAATGCATACAGACATTGTGTGTAGGAAGTCCCAATAGAGAATGATTCTGTATGTGTGTGACAGGGTATTCAGCAGCTAGGGTGTCAGAGAGGTTATGTACCTGTGGATCGTAGGCACCAATAAGAAAGTGCTTGAATTGGAGTGAAAAAAATGGAGAGCAAAACAGAGTCATTTTGCTGTTCTCATTTTGGTATTTCCTTCTAATGAACAGCTTGATTCCACAGATTTATCTAAGTATGTGGCCTGTAGAAACTCCAAAATGAAAATTGTGCATCTGAATTTTCGTGGCTGGCAAGTCAGCATCTGCAAACACAGCACCATGCCTTTCTATTTTATGTACCACAACCCCAGCATAATACATAATTACTTATTTAGGGGTCTATTTATAATGCTGTGTAAGAATTGGAGTGAAATATCACCGGTGATGTTGTTTTGCAACACTAATCTGTGTGTGTCTTAAACCATAGAACATCTACATACAGATTCTTGTGTGTCCTAAAAGTGCTATAGTGTTTTTAACAAAGTGCTATCGCCAAAATAAAATGATAATTAAGTAAAACAATGTGCTTATAGCACTTTCTTAAAATGGTAGAATGAATTAAAGCAAGGTGCAATGGTGTTTTCTTCAAACAGTGGCTTCTCCACTCTATAGCGGGATTAGAAAATTTGCAAGATTCCTGATTTCAAAACAGCATATCAGTATCAACTCCAGTATATTTTTTTTTCTGTAAGGACATTAAAAAGTAGGGAAAGCGCCCATAGTGTAATTCACCTTTATTTTTAAAAGGTTTTAAAACTTATTGCACTTACATAAGTCACATGTCTGAGCGCATATCAAACAATCACTTTCTCCAGTGTTAAGCTGGCCATAGATGTAAGGATTTTTAAAAGATCCAATCGTTAACGTGAGACCACGATTATCTCGAAATGATCGTTTAAATGTACGATGTGTCCATCAATTAAATAGACCATTTCAGGTGATATTGCCAACAAAACTGAAGAGTAGATGGCTGCTTGGCCCTGCAAACATAGATAGATTGCACTGGGACCGATAAAGATTTTTAAACCTGGCCTATCAATTTTCTGACAGATGTCGGCCGAAAAATCGTAAGATGTACGATCGTTTGAATCCCACTAAACGCACAATAATTTGATGGATTGGTTGGACTGCGCTGAAATTGGTTGTTCACCATAGAAGAATTGTCGTGTCTATGGGGACCTTTATGGTGCAGATTGTGGACATGAACCTTTCCAATATAAAGAGATGAGTTCTGCCATGGCATCTCCCAACCAGTGGCTCATGAACAACATGTTGCTCACCAATACCTTGAATGTTGCTCTCAGTGGCCTCAAAGCAGGTGAATTCCAGGCTTGGAGGCAAGTTTTGGTTGCAAAAAAAACCATGAGTATTGCCTGGAGTCTCCTGTATGCTGCCAGTCCACATAACCAAAATAGCCAATCACAACCCTTATTTGCCATTCAGGGCCTTTTTCCATGCATGTGTTGCTCCCTGACTCTTTGGCAGGAACACTATTCCACAGATATACAAATAAACTGTACGATTAGTAGCTGAGAGTGAAGCAAAAGGACAGTAATAACATAAATAACCAGAATGATCTTATGAAAGAATTTGCTTCAGTAGCACCATTTAGCACAAGTGCTGTAAAAAAACAAACCCTGAAAGTCAACAAGCAAGCAATTTAATCTAAATTATCAACACATGTTGCATTTTAACTTAAATATCCCGTGATAAAGCAACATGTCAATGAGTCATTATATTCCTTTACTGAGGAATACATCAAAGGTCATTACTTCTTTGGACAGTTTATTGGCATACATAGGAACGTGAAATAGGTTCATTGACGTTACCCCCCATCAGGAAACCTATCCACCAATTTCCTGCATAGAAAAGACTGTTGATTTTATCCCATTAATCGTGGAACATAGACAGTAATATTTGACACACATATCTAATGTATGTACAGTAGATAGATTAATATTTTACAAAATTATGTCAATTTTTTTTCTATTTGTCATCTTAAATAACCAGAAATAAACTCAGAGAAATGGCCCATTGGTACAGCATAACATACTGATGAGATGCTTATTATGTAGACGTATTGCCACTATTTACATTAAATATAAGCAAGAGTAGGTGGGTTTGCCAGTAGGTAGGTAGCGGTGGGGTACTCCAAGCAAAGTGTGGGATGTTGGGAGCGGGCAGGTCTATTGCAGCAGAGGCAGGGTTTTGACGTGGCGATCAGTGATTGGCTGACCACCATGTCATTAACTTCAATGTCCAAATTTGGAATAGATAGTTTTCACCCAGGCACCCTTCCGAAAACCAGGTTGTCCGGGTGAAAACTAGACAGGTGGCAACCCCACGAGTAGGGGGAGAAGTGATGGTTCTAGAATAGCGTAGATAAAAATGAGGATAAAATCAGATACAACAGTTAAAGGCAAATTTATCAACATTCTGATTTAAGTGGTATAAGAAACCACAGAAAAACGAACTTTCTCTAAAACCACGAATGTCAAGTAATTTATTAAAACAGCCTAAGATAAAAAAGCACAAACGCATAAAAATGCAGAACTACTAATAGGAAAGCACTGAAATCCTCCTTTTTTTTAGTGTGCAAGTATAGGTATGGGACCTGGGGTTTTCTGGATGACAGATCTTTCCGTAATTTTGATCTCCAAACTATAAGTCTACTTATAAAAATTTGAACATTAATTGAGCACAATAGAATTGTTTTGCCTCCAATAAGGATTAATTATATCTTAGTTTGGATCACATACAAAGTTACTGTTTTATTATCACAGAGACAAAGGAAAACATTTTTAAAAATGTCTATAGGATATGGTCTTCCAAAAATTAGGAGCTTTCTGGATAATGGGTTTCCAGATAACGGATTCTATACCTGTGCAAACAAAAAGTCCTCTAGAAGCTTGAATTAAAGAAGGATTTTACAATTGGGAAGAAACAAATGACATTGACTTTTACATGACCTCAACAGCTTTTAGATGTTAAAGTTTTGTATTAGTGCTTTTTGTGGCTTTTTAGTTTAATAAACTACAATGTTTAGTGGTTTGTTGTAATTAGTAGAATCCATGATTTTTAGTGCTAAACAATCAAAAATGAGATACAAATGTTAGTAAACCTAAATTAAGAAATAACTAATAGTTATATGAAAGTGTCAAGTGTTACTGACAAATAATTGGATTAATACAGAACAGATTAAGATTGTTTGCTACAAAGCATGGAGATTTGGAAGCAAAGTTAGATATATGCTTTGGATAAGATAGGATCACTTCTGGTTTTATTATTGGTTATTATTGGTTTAGTAGTCCTAAAGTAGCCTTGAATAAATTCTAAAGATGTTGACTTACCGTGACGTTTTTTACTGTGTTTCAAACCTTTTATACTCTACTCATCCTCGGCTACCAAAACATAACAAATGGCGACGAGAATGGGATACACCACCACTTCAACCAGTACCATTTCCTGATTCAGCATGGGAAAAACTTGCTATTGATATTGTCGGTCCATTTACAGATGCTCCTATAGACTGTAGATTTGCTATAACCTTGATAGACTATTACAGTAAATGGCCTGAAATTGCATTTGTTTCTCATATAACATCAGCTACAGTAATAACATTTCTGTCTACAGTCTTCAGCAGAGAAGGTAATCCAAAGGAGTTAAAATCAGACAACGGACCACAGTTTGTCTCATATGAGTTTGAATCCTTTCTAAGAGAGAGGAATATTGTGCATAGGAAATCTTCAGTGTATTACCCACAAGCAAATGGTGAAATTGAGCGATTCAACAGAAGTCTGAAAGAAGCACTACAGACAGCAAATCTTACTGGGAAATCTTGGAAAGTATTTACAACAGAGTTCCTACATAACTTCAGAGCAACGCGCCACGCAACAACCCAATAATCTCCTGCTGAATTATTACATGGCAGACAGATGCGCACTAAGTTACATGTTGCAGACATCAAACTTCCACAAAATACTGTGCCTACAAAAGCATCTACTGCTGACATTGTGAAACATCAACAAGCCAAATGCAAGGCTTATACTGACAGAAAATGGGGTGCCAAAGAAGTACACTTTCAGCCTGGATCTTTAGTCTCAATGAAGAAACCAGGAATACAGAAACAAGGACAATCTAAATTTACTACACCACTTGAAGTGAGACACCAGCGAGGATCATACACATATGAACTGTCTGATAGACGCATATGGAATGCAAGTCGTCTTGCTCCTGTTAGATATGACTTTGGAGAAGCTCCATTTGATGAGGGACATTTTCCTACTCTTGATGTCAACTGCAATAGGCCTGAAGAAAGTGAACCTATAAGGTGTACTGAGAGAATCAGAAAACTACCTGCATGGACCAAGGACTTTGTGATGCGAAGAATTTATAATATTGTTTTAAAATGCATACTGTTCAATTGTTGCTGTTATTATAGTTGTCCAAATGCTTTCCTACTATAGGGGGAATATGTGGGTTTCATGCAAATGGCCTGTAGATGTCACTGTGCTCATACTTATACTGTGCATACTTCCTGGTAGCTTAAAAGTGAAAGCTGACTGTTGTGTAATGGCTGCATGAGAGCCTGCTAATAAAGCACTGTTATACTCTACTCATACTCAGCTACAAAAACATAACAAAACTAGTTCCTGTAAGGGCGCTAATTTCTCACTTGTTGATTCCCTGTCTGTTATGGCATTTTTACCAATTCCAATACGGGTAACGGATCAGTTATTCAGAAATCCATTATCTAGAAATCTCTGAATTACAAAAAGGCTATCTCCCATAGACTCCATTATATCCAAATAATACAAATTTTTAAAAATGATTTCCCTTTTCTCTGTAA
Source organism: Xenopus laevis (assembly GCF_017654675.1). Lineage (NCBI taxonomy): Eukaryota > Metazoa > Chordata > Amphibia > Anura > Pipidae > Xenopus > Xenopus laevis. The sequence goes on from NC_054373.1 coordinate 166,950,535, forward strand.
AAATAAAACAGTAGGTTGTACTTGATCCAAACAAACATTGGAAGCAACATCCTTATTGGAAGCAAAACCAGCCTATAGAATGTGTACATGATTTTTTAGTAGACTTAAGGTATGAAGATCCAAATTACTGCAAAACCGCAGGTCATTCTGGATAAAAGGTCCCATTCTGGATAATAGGTCTGACAGTGTGATTGTGCCTGAATTAATTTGTATCTAAGTGTAACCCTTTCAACACCCCTATGTCGGTGTTACACTACACGTATGACGCTTACCTGATGGCACGGGACAAACCTGAGCCACTTCGCAGTGGTATGGGGAGAGACTGGGTATCTGGTACTTACTAGCACAGTGCTCCACCTAGTGGGATCCGGGAATGCACCTATGGGTGGCCCCACTAGGAATTCAGTAATAACACACACAGTATTGGTTAAACTGAATAATGGTTTATCTAAAATAAATGGCCAAGCTAGGTGGGGATCCTGATCAAAGGTTTGCGTTTGAAAGAGGTCCCTGGCAAAAGGTTGACTCAAACTGAAAAAGTCTGACAAACACTGCATTTATAGGGATTATATCACTGGAAAATGTGTTTTTTTATAAAATGCATCATTTATTAGCGCTGCTACAGCAACATTTTTCACTAAAATGTGTTTTTCAAAAGAGCAAACAGATTTTTTCATATTTAATTTGAAATCTGACATTCTGTTAGTTTCCCAGGTGCCCCCAGTCATGCTCAGATATGCTCACTCTTTACTCGTGCACTACAAGTTGGAGTATCACCTTTCCTCCTGGGAGCAACAGAGTAATGGGAAGGTAGCAGGATAACAGCTCCCTGATAGATATGAGAATAGCACTCAATAGTAAAAAAACAAGTCCCACTGTGACTCCTCCAGTTACACTTAGTATGAAAAACACTAGCTTATTCTGAAAGCAGTTCCATTGTAAAGTGTTGCCTCTTTTTGAAAGCACAGGATCAGGCAAAATGACCTGAGATGGCTGCTTACACACCAATAGTACAACTAAAAAAATCTATTTATTGGTCTAGGAATAATATTTCTACATTAGAGAGAATTATTTGCAGTGTAAACTGTGTAACCTAGAAATAAAAACTACATAAAAAAATTCACACTGAAGTTAGTTGTTAGAGTACCTGGTGGTCTGGCGGTGTGGCAGGGGCGCCTTCCACTCTGTTCACAGGGATGCCCATGATCTTCTTGTGCATGTGGGCTTTTACATTACAATGACGTCCAGGTAATGACATTATCGCACACAGCATACAAATTTGAATATTTAAAGGTGTCATTGCCCAGTTTCAAGTTTGATATCAGTTCTTTGACCCACTCTCTCAGATCCTGACTTTGTACTGCATTACTAATGGCCTGTGACCTCAAATTTGCGAATTTCCCCTGAAATTTGCGAAACGGCAAAAAATTTGCGAAACGGCGCCAGCATTTTGTTTTTGACACCGGCATCTATTTTTTTATGCCGATGCAAGTTTTTTGTCACCGATGCCCGTTTTTTGACGCCGACGCCCGTTTTTTATTGACGCCAGTGAACTTTCGCCAGCGAATTTTCGCAGGCCGTTTCACGAATCACGCAAATCATCGGCGGCGAATCAGGCAAATTCATTGTGAATTCGCGCTTGGCGAATAAATCCGCCCATCACTATCTCTGACTCCTGATTCCATACTGCACTGACTGATTTGGTTTCAGCCTCGGCCTGATCCTCGACTACTATCCCTGTTCCCCATCCTTCCTGTACATGGTTCACTTGTCTGCCCAGAACTCTCCCCTTAGCCCTCTTACATTAAAACCTGGAGGCATCCAAGTAGCGGAGGGCTCCTCGCGAAGTACAGTAGTACTAGAGTCCTGTACTCCAGTACCCATAGATTATGCAGTTAGGTATTTCTTACAGTTCTGTCTTCTCTGTGAAAGTGGGGTATTGAACTAAGTAAGAGGTGGAGCTCATTTTGAGCACTTCCAAAAGGATGTTGCCAGACAGGAGGCATTGCTGGTTGAAGACAGCATAACTTTCTGGGTGTCAGTGCTAAACACAACCTATGGGTAGGTTAGAAGTTTCTTCCCCATTCCCTAATAATCCCTAACAGTCATAAATAAGTGTTTTGCTATCCTAACTGTTAGGTTTCTGTGGTACTTTAAAAAATAATACAACAAAGAAGTCCTTTCTGCATCCAATGAGATTATCCCATCTAGTGAGGCTGCAATGCAGTTTCATGTTTTGGGAACAGGTTGCAGTAAATATTTGAAGCATATAAAGCAAATTAACATGCTAATTCATGCCTTCATCAGCATTATGATGGAACGCCACATGACTAATTCTTGTGCCAAGAATACATCACTGTGCTGTAAACATGCGCAGCAAGTGGGTGATCAATCAACCCTCATGTGCCTGAAATCTAAATATGGTGTACAGCCCTGCGTATAATTAGTGGAACTATATAAGAATAAGATTTAATTACAGAGAAGATGAGAGTACAAGCACATTAGATTGTTAAGAAGCTTTTATAAATCCCATGTCCTTTTTCTCTCCTCTGTTTACTTTGTGTTGCTTAAAGAGGTCCCCAAGCCTAAAACTATTTGAAGATTATGTAATACACGCAATTGACAACCATCTTTGATCTGCAAACCTCAACAAGCCGGTCACCTTTCTGCTCCGAAATCATGAAATAGGTTTAATTTTGTGAGTAGTCTCAAAGAAAACTGGTCCCGTTGCTCTAGTGAAATATATTAAGTTTGATGTATTTGGCTTTATGGGCCTTTCTGTTTGCCAACGCTACATTGTCTGAAGTCTCAAAACTGAAAATTATAATGTTATTTGAGAAGGAGTATAGAGTCTTTTGTGGGATCTGAGGAGAGCAAATGATGTAATCTTAACTCGAATTGCAGGTGTGAAGCTGAATTGTGCCAGTACAAGCACCTGGTTTTAATGTTCAATTTGGCTTTGTTTCAGCCAGCCCTACTGTACTACTACTGAAGAAAACGAAAATAAAATAACATCCATGTTATGTCGGGAAAAATCCTTAAGAGCGTTAAAACATTAGTAGAAAAATATATCAACAGCTTCAGCCATGAGGCCATTGGTAGCCTCAATTAAATGTTGGATAAATACGATCCTATGGTGGAACCCAAAATGTTGATAAATTGACAAACAATTTTCAAAGCGCCATCACTTTACTGGCCAAAATGGTGCATTAGTGCAAGTGTGTACAATTACTTTGAGTGATGCCTCGCACATATGTTTGCATTCTTCTGTCCAACACTGGGCAAATAACAATTAGACAGTCTCACATGGCGCATTCATTTTCCCACTATCCACATAATTGACACCACTTAAAAATAATATTATTATACATGGACATTATCTATGGTTATCATGACTATGCATAATGTTTCATGCATTTGGCCTGTTTTCATGCGTTACCATGTCAACCTTGAGAACTAGTTATGGTATCTTTTCTTTTTTTATGTCACTTAAAAGTGTTTTCCCATCCAATGTGTGTGTGTCCACAATGTGTTATAAATTAATATAAGGCCTTAGTGGGCTATGTACTCAGCTCCTGGAAGTCTAGACACACATTTTATGTTTCTGTCTGTGCAGACTTGAAAATAATCTTGTTATGGGACTGTTCTATTTTTGACAATCACTGAATATTAGGGGAATGTATGACAAGGTAGGGTTTGGCCTCCAGTAGACGGCAAGTGTAGTGTATGACATATGGAGAAATTCTGTCATGTAAAAATAAATAGCTTGTGTAGAATTAGTTAGGGACAACAAATTCACATTAACCATTAAATAGTAACAACAAAGACTGTAATTAAACAGGGATAAAAAGTCATGAAAAGCTTAAAATGCACCTGTTTAAATGAGATTGAAAGACTATAAAAACCAAGAGCCTCGCTCCCCATTCCTGAACCACATCATAACAGACATCCAAAGTGTCCTTAGTGCAAGAGCATTGGGACATCAAGGGGCACATGCTCTTCTCAGTAACAAGGCAATATTTGGGAATTGCAATAACACAGATCAGGAGAGTCAAACGTTTTTTATAGGTTTCTGTCCTCTCCACCTCCCAACTGTCTGCCCAATAAAAAAATATACAAAAGATGCATAATATGAATACAAAACAGAGAAAAATCTTGGTCGAACCCACACTGTAGCAATGACCAGCTGCTAATTTTTATAGCGCTCTTACTAACCTACATTTCTAACCCACATTCAGCTGCTACAATAGTCATTATTTGCACATACAAAAGAGAGAAAAAACTTCCAGTGATCCCACCTCACTTCCTTCGCCTGAGCATTAGCGTCTGCTGGAGCACTGTGGCCTAGTCCCTAGCTATTGTTCATGTTCAATTGTTCCTGCTCAGTTCCTGTTACTGCTCCAGCGATGTTCTGTTCCAGTCCCGTCTGGTTCTGTCCATGTTCCATTCCCAACTGGTTCTGTCCCTGTTCCAGTTCTGTCTGGTTCTGTCTCTATTCCAGTTCCATCTGGTTCTGTCCCTATCCCAGTCCCATCAGGTTCTCTCCCTGTTCTGTCCTTGTTCCTTCTCCTGACTCTTAGCCCACTCACAGGATCATAATAATGTTAATCTTGTTCCTGACCTTCAGCCTCTCCTTTTCAGAACCTATTGGCCATTAACCACCCTTTGCCTGAAGGACTCCATTCTTCCCCTTTAGAATTCCTTACAGGTGTCCTAAAAGGTGATATATGACCTCCAAGGTTATGACAATGTCATTCAACTCATATCATTGCTATGAGCTACACATTTTTTTAAATTACCTTTCTGGCCAAGTTGGCAGCCTGTTGACCTGTCTATGACTCCAAAATGATTCCTCTTTAATAGATTTGGTGATATTTGTTCAAAATCCCATCAGCTGTAGACTGAATTGTTTCATAGAATCTGAGGTTGACTGGTCTGCCACTGAAGATCTCTACATCTATGACCCCAAACTTATATTGTGACGTCTATGAAATAAAAACCTGTTCCGCCTGTGTAAATCACTGCATATAATTAATACTGATATGCAAGAATAAGTATCTGAATGGATTTGTAAATACTCACAAATGGAAACAATTAAATCAAGTGTATTTATTCCAGTAACCCGATGTTTCTGTTTAAAATGAATACAGACCAGCACTGACTGATGTCAGAAAGACTCATTACAGCTGAATGAAAAAAGACATGCTCCCAAACATGGTGTTAAACTGATCTAATCCCATTTAATGTCAAAACAAATCACTTCACTGCATATTGCATGTTTCCCTTTAGTAAATCAGGGCTACTACATTTTGTTTGTCATTGTGTCTCAGGATTACTGCGTCCGTGTATGGGTGAGACAATATATAAAGGCAAATGCTAAACACCTTATAGGGTCCCCAATGGAACATACTCAGTATGTCTATGTCTTTGCCCTCCAAAGAGGTAAAATGATAGATTATAGATAACTATAATATTTTGATTTTCAATAAATGTATTTATTTTATTCTATATAAATTATTTTAGATTATTTCAAATTATTCAGATTCTTTGTTCATAAGTAAAACATAAATGGTTGAATGAAACCTCTAAACCTTCAAATTGTGACCAGTAGTCATTTATCAGTTGGAGATCCATTTCTTACTTCTCAAACCTGCTGTCTTTTGCCACTAAGAATCTGCTACTGCCATTCCTACCCCCTATGCCTAGTGTTGCCTCCAGTCCAACTCTTTACACCAGTGGTCCCCAACCAGTGGCTCACAAACAACATGTTGCTCACCAACCCCGTGGATGTTGCTCCCAGTGGCCTCAAAGCATGGGCTTATTTTTGAATTCCTGGCTTGGAGGTAAGTTCGGGTTGTATAAAAACCAGGTGTACTGCCAAACAGAGTCTCCTGTAGGCTGCCAGTCCACATAGGGGCTACCAAATAGCCAATCACAGCCCTTATTTGGCAACCCAGGGACTTTTTTTATGCTTGTGTTGCTCCCCAAGTCTTTTTACATTTGAATGTGGCTCACAGGTATAAAAGGTTGGGGACCCCTGATTTACACTAAAAAATTACAATATTCCCTTCACTAATGGGCTGATGTCAACTATTTATACAAAATTTTCTTTGGAAATCTGAGTGGGAACAGGGTCCCTGAACAGTACCTGTGTTTAAAAAAGCTGGCAAAGCTGAAAAGGATACTGACTATGAGCTGATTGGAGGAGAGGTTCTTCAATTAGCTGTCTTTTAGAAAATATAGTTACTTAACAGCTAATGACAAAATCAAAGATCAAAATCTCCTGGAGAAAGAACCTTTTTTTCTCATTTGAGCAATCAGTGCTACTATAAAACTCATTAGGACAAGTCTCCTTGATTCCTATCCCCAGAATAACCATTTCAGCATTAGAATGTATCATCTTTTTTCATTTGAGGCTTATAGTTGTGCTTTTTTAGCTTTTTCTTTTAGAGATACAACACTCAAAATGTTTTACACACAGGAAAGGCCTTTAATTATTGCTGTATTCAAACTATCTAGTTCTACCAATCACTGTCTCTTGGAGAAATGAAAGCAGAGACGGAAGTAACACTTTCAGTCATTTTTCCTTGTATATTTTATAATATCTACCCCCAGCAGAATTTCCACCCACCAGCTTCTAGTGATAAATGGTGTAAAGAACTTTGAATAACGGGAAACACAAAGACAGAAAAAACTCTTTTCAGCTGTATACCTAACAAACGACTGTACATATTCAGAACTTGTCAATGCATTTTGCCCATATCATAAAAAACAAAAGAGTTCCATCCACGCTCTCGATGGAGCCCCATCCCAAATGTGCTGACTGCAAGTGGAATGTGATGGCCCTTGTTTTCTGGGTCTCAGAACCATCCAATATCCACCCTTCCACTACTTGCACCCACCCGAGCCCAAATTCCGGGTTCCTTTTATAGACCAGCGCCAACCTGCCCCGCCGATGACGGAAGTCGGAAGCCGGCAATGTAAGGTGGCGGGCGGGTCAGGGACAAGCGATTCTTCCTTCTCTCCCCTCCCACCACCCGCAAATGGGGGTGCGAGGTCAGCCCGAACCGTGGGTATCGGGTCGGCCCACACATCACTACCAGACATGTACTGCTGAAGTGTACAAAGTCCCATCAAGAACATGCAGCAAAGTGGGAATAGCCCACTGGGTTTCAATACCTTCCTGAAAAGGACATATTTGTCAATTATATATGTGTAGCGCTATAGTAAACTGCCTCTGGTATAGCAGTTATAGCTACTTTCCTTTGTGGACTCTCACCACAGATGAGCTCTCTTTCTCAGGGGCAAGCCCTCGCAACGAGGTGGAGGAAGGATGTAATGCAACTGTAACTGGGTGCAATAGCACAATGATGGGCGCCAGTAGTTCTTTAACCGTAAACCAAAAGAATATTTATTGAACAATAGAGCATGAAGATGATCAGTACAATTATCCACAATGGAGCATCAAATACCACAGCAGCATTAAAGGAGCTTATACTCACAGCACGCATAGGCTGAATCCCCACAGGCCAGGGAATAACAGCAGAGAGTAGTTGCAGCAGGTGTGGGTATTAATATATCTTCAGTACTCGGGAACTCCTGGTTGCTCTTAGGGGAAACCTACCATCCCTAATCTCAACACTTTAGTCCCTCTCTGGGTCAGTATTACCCGGGAATCTTAATCCCACTAATCTCCTCGTAGGAGCCTTGAGCTGCTCAACTAGTTAACCTCTCTATCACTCCTAGAGTGATCTATGAACAAGTATAGCTATCTACTTACTAGGATGCTGGGCTCTAGGGTCAGCACTACCCATTCCCTTCCAGCCTGCTTGGTTGGGCTAAAGTAATGGACCTAGAGCACATGGCTCCTAAACCTTTTATACTCTGGCACAGCGCCACTCAGGTCACCGTGTGAATTGCAAGGGTTACATAAGACAGGAGCACAATACCCCTCCCAACTGTATTTTAGGACCCACTTAGGTATCCAAATAGCTAGGGATGGGCCTGTCAATAAAGTGTAAGGGTGTCTAAGATTTTCACATCCCTACATTCTCCCCCTGGTGAATTCCTTCCGTCCCGGCAAGGAACCTTCAAAGAATCAATACTGAAAATATAGCAGTTAAGGCACATCATGCAAGAAACCTTTTCAAAGAACACATTGCATTACTACACCATTACCTTATAACCTCTTCGGGGTAACTCTCCTGAGTAAACCCAGGTACAATGGCATAACTGAAAGAAAACATATCAATAGCACAGTTTCCTTCATGAACAGGTAAACTTTTATTGGTACACCTATAAAAGAACACAAGTTAGAAATACTGCAGTTCAAACACAATCAGATTTCTAGTCCATCAAACATTCGAACCCACAATCCTTTTTGAAAATACACTTAGGAGAAATTGGATGAACCTACCAACGGACAGGTATTACCTAAAACAGTCCTTGGGCCTAACTCCAACTGAAGTAAACCGAAAAACAATCTTCCCCTGTAGAAAGTTCAGTACCTTGAAGGGACAGGAAAATAGGCAGATAGCTCAAAAAAATAGCTACAAACAAACTCCCAATGGAGTATCAGCAGATTAAATCATGTGAAGAAATCTTGCCTTGGTATCTTCATAGGGGATGTAGTATTTGGGATGGGGTTTGTCCACCCACTGTCCATCTCCCAAATAGACTTCCAAGTTGAAGTACTTGGTGGGGTTATACTTGCCACAGCTTTTCACGGCATTCTTTAAAATGGTGCGGCCATACCACCATTCCCTTTCTATGGAACGCAGATACTGCCAATCCTTCTCTCTCCTCACTTTGTCAGGATTGGTAAGGCAACTGTGGTGCATCTTTTCTTTGCGGAGAATCTCATCTATGAGCCAATTTTCATAAGATGCCGCCACCTTCTCGTACACCCACAGTGGTGCATAGGGCATGAAATATCCCCAAGTTCTATGAACATGAAAATTTATCACCCTCTGTACTCTGGATACAGAGGTGAATACATTGGGGTCTGCCCGTCCTGGCAGCACCCAAAAATCTTTTTCCTCCTCAGGGCCAATGATGGGAGGTGCAGTGAAGCTGGAAGGTCTCTCTATAGAAGGTGTTGGCTCAGACACGGCTTCGGGAGTTTCCTCTTCATATTCTTCCCATCCAGGGGCTCTTTTGAGGATGGAGTCATCAGCAACAACAGGAATGATAGCAACCAGTCCTTCCTCCCTCTCTAGGGATATCTTACCCCACTCGTGATGGTACAACTCCGACACGTGAATGCTCTCTCCTGGCTCACTAAGAGTTTGAAACACGGTCACCTTGGGGCACACATTCTTTGTTGGCTCACTAGCCACAGATCGTCGGCTCTGACATCTGACCTGAGCCGGAAGATCCAATGTGGAAGCTCCATCACTGTCCACACTGGCAGAGATCCACTTTTCTAACAGGTCCTCCTCATCCTCCAGGATTGGAGGATCTCGAATGGTTGGTGCAACAGGCGCAATAGTCCCCAACCTGCCAAAAGAAAACTTCCTCCAGTCCACATCAGAACTAAGGACTGGAAGTGGTGCAGGAACAGCTAGGGCTGTATAGACAGTCACTGTTAAATCCCCATGAGGTCCCATGCCACTGAGCAATACTTTGCGGGGCAAAGGATCATCTTTGGGGCAAATCGTCACAAGAGGCTCCTGGTCAGTTCCAACATTCTCCTCTGCTGAGGCATGGAGCAATTCAGGATTTGAATTCACCTCCCACGAAACATCAGACTCAGCATAGCTAGATATGAACGGCTGAAACATTTCCTCCTCTGAGGATACAAGAGCAGCTTCAGGCCTGCAGGCTGCGACAGGCTCTAACACGTGCCACACCCCTTCTGGAAAGTTCTCTTGGGGTGTGCCAGGGACCCAACAGTCAGGGTCCTCAACTGTTAGTAAGGGATCCAAATCTCCCCCTGGTACATCTGAAACTGGGGAAGACACTTTAAGAGGCAAAAGCGCAGGACACGCCAGAATATTTTGTTCACCCTCGGACTTTAGCAAGGGGGTAGTAGGAGTCACATCAGCCTCCCGGCCGGACGGCACTCTTTCGTGACCCGCAGCGGCGATCACAAGTTCCTCTCCCCCTGGTAGAATCAGATCAGTCTGCGAAGCACAATCGCACATGAGCTTAACCTCACTGAGTTTTAAGGCCGGCACTGTTGCAGACACTGAGACAGACTCGGGCATAGACACAAAGTCCATAGCAGGCTCAGGGACCGGTGTAGGGACAGGCTCTGGAGCGGAGTCGGAGACAAGCTTGGGTGCAGCTCCAGATATGGGGCCCGCAGCCGCTGACACCCCGGGGGCACCCTCTATCTCGTTGTAGATGAGAATAGTTTTGCCGCTCACCTTGTCCCGTATCCGGTCCACCAAGGGGATTGATCAGCCCGCTTGAATGGTCCCATCCACAGATGAGCTTCACACTGGAAACAAACACTCTCCGGATCTTCCAAGGCGTCGGGTGCTTCCAAGTCGCACACTCCACAGCCCGGAATCATGGTTCCCCATTCACTTGGGGTAAAGGTTCCTTGGTATATATACTGCCACTCAGCCTCCACCCGGATAGGAACGGAATCAGCTCTCGCTCGAGGGGGCAAAGACTCCATGGGCAACTCTGGAACACCGGGTTCGGAAATCGGCTCCATAACAGAATTCAGGTCCCGGTCTACTAGCTCCGAAGATCCTAGCAGCATGAACGGCAAACAGGATATCCCAGCCAAGCTATCTTTTAAATTAGGACGTCGCGACATCTCCTCAATAACGCCTCTTAGAGGTGAGTGAGCACGCCCCTTATTTCTTCGCGGGCTTTCCGACTTAACCCCTTCTGGGCAGGTCAAGGACACAGGGTGTGGCGCAGCAGAAAATTTCTTAACAGCCACTTTTCCTGTGCGAGGGGGAATAGGTGGCGGTATAGCAAAACAGCTATCCACCAACGAGTCTTTTTCCTGGGCAATATTAGGACATTCCTCAACGGGCAAACTGTCACTACAGTCCTTGACATCATCAGCTAGGAACGGATTAAGCCCAGGGGTAGACACATTAATCTCATAATCATCAGACACTTTAGTACTGCAGCCCTCTTGTTCTCCCGATAAACTCGAGCAGTTGAAAGAGTCAGTTACACAGTCACTAAAAGGAGCTAGCGGAAACCCAAATGGAGGGAGTGTTGGCGGGCTCTGGTACCGACAAGGGCACCCTTCCTTCTGTACTCCCATCGGATAGACTCTAGAAGGCCAGGTGCTTTTCTGGGGCACTGCAGGAACCCAATATAAGAGCCGAACAAATCCCTTCTTGTCTGAGGGTTCTCTAGCTACATAAGCAAACGCATCAAATATAGAATTTCCCATTAGCGATTGATTCACAACGTCTATGGGACATTTCTCAGGTACATCATCGACCATAAATGTGTATTCAGGATCCGCTCCCATATCCAGGGACCAATCCCACATTGCAGCTTCAGATAAGGGAGCCATAATGTTTAATAAGGACAGAATCAAGCCAACAATATACTTCTCACTGGAATCAGTATGGCAACACTGGGGGAATAAGAACTACAGACTTTCCCCGCAGTAAGGTGCCTTTTTCCTACTGAGTCCGCACACGCAGCGCCTGTCACACTAGGCTGCGTGCAGTATAACAGTTAATGGTTACAGTTAACCCTTTAGGGCCCCACGTTGGGCGCCAAAATGTAGCGCTATAGTAAACTGCCTCTGGTATAGCAGTTATAGCTACTTTCCTTTGTGGACTCTCACCACAGATGAGCTCTCTTTCTCAGGGGCAAGCCCTCGCAACGAGGTGGAGGAAGGATGTAATGCAACTGTAACTGGGTGCAATAGCACAATGATGGGCGCCAGTAGTTCTTTAACCGTAAACCAAAAGAATATTTATTGAACAATAGAGCATGAAGATGATCAGTACAATTATCCACAATGGAGCATCAAATACCACAGCAGCATTAAAGGATCTTATACTCACAGCACGCATAGGCTGAATCCCCACAGGCCAGGGAATAACAGCAGAGAGTAGTTGCAGCAGGTGTGGGTATTAATATATCTTCAGTACTCGGGAACTCCTGGTTGCTCTTAGGGGAAACCTACCATCCCTAATCTCAACACTTTAGTCCCTCTCTGGGTCAGTATTACCCGGGAATCTTAATCCCACTAATCTCCTCGTAGGAGCCTTGAGCTGCTCAACTAGTTAACCTCTCTATCACTCCTAGAGTGATCTATGAACAAGTATAGCTATCTACTTACTAGGATGCTGGGCTCTAGGGTCAGCACTACCCATTCCCTTCCAGCCTGCTTGGTTGGGCTAAAGTAATGGACCTAGAGCACATGGCTCCTAAACCTTTTATACTCTGGCACAGCGCCACTCAGGTCACCGTGTGAATTGCAAGGGTTACATAAGACAGGAGCACAATACCCCTCCCAACTGTATTTTAGGACCCACTTAGGTATCCAAATAGCTAGGGATGGGCCTGTCAATAAAGTGTAAGGGTGTCTAAGATTTTCACATCCCTACATATGTAATCGCACTGAATTCAATCTCTCTGGTTTTGATTGTCCTTGATACACACTTTATTAATAGCTCATTATTCTTTACCATTGATGAGGTTATTTTCCATGGAAAGAGCTTTACTACTCGTACCTTGGAAATTCACTTGGTTGGCTTCTTCTGTTAATCATCCCAATCCTCTTCTTGTTTCATTGCGGTGTATCAGTTTTTGTTTTTAAAGTGTTTCTAATTATTTTAGGATGTAAATTGTACCGTTTTTTTTTTTCAACAGAACATTGAACATGATATAGAATAAACCTACAAAGACCACCAAAATGGGCTTATATGCTTGAAGCAATATTAGTTCTCCTCTACTTACCATGTGGATTGCTAATGTTGCTCATCGCATTCCAATTATCAGCGTTAGGGGCAGAGAAACAAACTACAATTGATCGTTTTGTCTAGACCTGAAATTTGGTAACTGAAGTAGAAGCACCTGCCCCGTAGTGAGTACTGATTTGTCAACTGATACTTCCTCTAGGTTATCTAAATCATTTGTAATATACTGTATACCACCTGTAGTGTCAGTTCTGTTACATATCCGGTTTCACAGCCAAAAGGCAGCCTTTCTCATCTTGGGCATTCAAGCAAATTCAAAGGGAGATCCTTTAATGCTTAATTAATCGAGATCTGAAGGCACTAGCAGTCACCACCTTGAAATGACTTGCCACTGTAGCTTGTTTCCCTGTAGCAATAGTTAAAATAAGGCTATACATTTGTCGCCATGCGTAGTTGCAAGAATGTGAATCCGCTAATTGTCATTCCTAGACATCGAGCTGACATCCTATTTTAAGTCACTGATTTCTAATTAAAACTACAAAGCGCTGATTAGTTTATGCAGCTGTTATTTAAATATTTCTTCAAATGATGACAATTGCTCTCTAAAGCGATAGACTTAAGGGAGCCGAGTCATCTGTGCCCATTGTAAAATAAAATAAAATAAAATGGGCAATAGAGACAAGGGGAGGTTTGTTATTTCCTTTTATAAAATTCACAGTATAACTTTAGGCATTAAAGGATATTAAACTATTGAATTATGCATAGTACAGGAATGTTCTTAGAATAGACACAATTTTATGATCTATACAATCAAAGAGCAAACTTAGGTTTTTTTTCCTTAAGATGCTTTGGTTGGGTTTTTTTCATATTTGGGTATATTTGGTTGATCAAACAGCAATGACTTGTAAGTAACAACCCATTCTATCTTCCTTTAAGATTATAATCACACAGCAGGGGTATGCTGTGTGATTATAATCTTAAAGGAAGATTTCACAGGCCAATCTCATTTTCTGCTTGATAATTAGTGACGACTAGTGATGGGCGAATTTGCGGCGTTTCGCCGAAAAATTAGCGAAATTCGCGAAACGGTGAAAAATTTGCGAAACGGCGCCGGCGTCTCGTTTTTGACGCCGGCGCCCGTTTTTCGGCGCCGGCGCCCGTTTTTGACGCCGGTGTCCGGTTTTCGGAGAAATTTTTTTTTGACGCCGGCGAATTTTTACCGCGAATTTTCGCGGGCGTTTCGTGAATTTATTCGCTCGGCGCGAACAGCGCAAATTCGCCGCGAATTTGCGCCTGGCGAATAAATTCGCCCATCACTAGTGACGACCCCTAAGCTTAGCTTCTCAACAGCTGCTCAGAGCCCACTGAGCATGTGAGTGTCACAGACACTTTCCAAGATGGTGACCCCCTGTGACAAGTTTGAAGTCCTGGATCATTGCTGCTATTGACAAACTGAAACTTTAGGCTGGTACAAAATGTTCAGTATATAAAATATGGCTTTTTTGGTCATATTCATTTTTATGTTTAATTTTTCTTTAAGGAGTGTTTGACAAGAGAATACAGATAAGAAACATTGCTATGTTTATAGACCACTTGGCTACAGGCAAGCCCATTAAACCCCCCCAAACAAATGAAGATTTTTAAACAGGATTGGAGTTTTCATAATGTACTTATATAACATCACAGGACCATTTACAGGATGTGTGAATTTGTATTGTGGTTAACAGGGTACCATGTTACCATCGGCCGGTACAACTTTAGCCATGAGCAGGGTAGGGATTTATCATTCGCAATAAAGTAATAAAAAAGAAGTATTGCCAGCTAAGGGTAATCCTAATATTTTATTTTTAGGTAGATATGGTGTTTAATTTCTGAGAATACTTTTCCCTTTCTTAAATCTGTAACTTTGTTTTGGAAAATCCTGGCTCTCCACTTAAATCTAATCAGCAGTTGGACAGCTCCACAGTCCTCGCTGCAGCACAAGTCCTTCCACTTCACCTGCTGTTCTACCTGATCCCAAATGGATCAATGGTCCAACTACTTACTAGGCATTGGTTGTTGTATTGGCAGGGGATTGAATTCTCAGATTTTTATGTTGCATTTCACAGGTCCTTTCCTAAATTTTTAAACAAGTCTTTGATATTGATCTTTGCGGCAAACACCATGAGTAGATCCCTATTGCACACTGCACTTTTAGTGAGTTTTGGTGCTAATGCTGCACCCTGATAATGGATACATTGGAAATTATGATCACGCATAACACTTTATGCTTTTGTTTTGAATAAAATTGCAACTTTTCCAGTAAGAAGTTTACTGACATACACTGCATATTGGCACAACATAAAGAGAACTACTTTGCTGGCAGCAGATGAGTTGCTAAATAGCTTTCTGGGATTCCAAATCTTATATTAAATAAAGCCTTAAACATGGAAAAGAAGAGCATTTGCAAAGAGGGAAAATCTGTTTGCACTGAGCTTATGTTTCTTTTAACGGCATAAGTGATGGCTGCCCGTTCCAAGAAGTAATTAGGACTGAAAGAATACTCTTGTCCATCAAATTCATTTGTAGAGAAACTGCAGGGAGCAGGCAGTGGAACCGTGGAGCAGAGTAAGGGACCATGATGAGACTAAGAATTTGGAAAACCCCTCAGGAAGTGGTTAATTATTAATAAGAATGTTGTTTGACGAGCAAATCTGTCCTGTATTTGGCTACAGCGAAAAATTTGAGAAACTCTGAAAAAATTTGTGACATGGTAAAAATTTTGCGAAACGCATTGAAGGCAATGGGCAACAAAATAATTTCGCTGCGTTACAATTTTGACGGGAACAATATTTTTTTACACGCAACTGTTTTGTCCAAATGCATTAAAGTCAATGGGCGGGCAAAATATTTTGACGCATGCAACAATTTTTACACGCAGGACTCTTTTGTCCAAATGCATCAAAGTCAATGGGTGTCCAAATTTAGAAGTGTGACAATTTAGACGTGCAGTGATTTTTTTGACGCAGCAAATTTTTCCAATGCGATTTTTTGAGGCTGTTTCGCAAAAAACATTCACGGTGAATCCATGCCTGGCTAATAAATTCACCCATCACTAGTTAAGAGGTGGTGAAAAGCAGTAGTGATGTGCGGGTCAACAAAAATTCAACCCGCACGCTTCCAACACACACCTCACTCTAACCTGGCCAGCAACGAAATTTATAGACCCACGCCCAATTCGCTCATCTCTGAAGTCACAAAAGGGAGCAGGGAGGGGCAGGCATGCCCCTAGAAATGGAGGCTGCCAGAGCTGGCAAAGTAAGGTCACAGGTGGGTAGAGCGGAAGACGAGCTCAAGTTAACCCGGCCCGCAACCTGTACAATGTGTGTGCCAAACCCGTGCAACTATCGGGTAAACCCGCAAGTTCCACGGGTGTTGGCCCAACCCCTCCCACCCAGTATGATTGGTAAAGGGGACAGTGATTCTGGAGTGTTATTATAGTCACAGCTGAGGGGGGTGTACTTCTACTTACGGGCTAGCTGGTAGGAAGCTGGAAATTGGGTAGGAGACGAATATAGGGGCAATCAGAATATGAACACCTATAAGCAATATAGGTAGTGACTATTGAATGGGACTTGTGCGAATTTGGTTAAAGTAAAATTGGGAACCCTGGTGTAAGCAATACAAACCTTCAGCTGTTCTGATAGAAAATTCCTTTTTTTTGTCAACAAAAAGTTTATATGTAGGAACACAAGGAGCATATTTACGGTATAATAAAAAAAAAAAGCTGTTGTAGCAATAGAAGATGCGGCTAAAAGAATGCAGTATGTACATCCTGTGGGTCTCATTTACACAGTGCATGGCAGGTGCAAAGAACTGCAGCAAACCTCCATGTTTTTTTGCATGTTAGCACTCTGCCTCTGCACTTTGCACCACGGAGCGCAAAGACCTGCTCTCCCCCCATGAATACAGTACTGTTGGCAATGGCAGCACTGTATTCATGATGGGTAGGCATATAGTTGCCAGCTTTGTGCAAGGAAGAAATTGTTTGGGGAGGCGTTATACTGGAGATCTTATAGCTATACAGGTATGTGATCTGTTGTCGACAAACCCATTATCCAGAAAGTTCCGAATTACAGGAAGCCCATCTCCCAAAGACTCCATTTTAATTAAATAATTCAAAATGTTAAAACATATTTCCCTTTTCTCTATAAAAATAAAACAGTGCCTTGTAGATGGTCCAAACTAAGATATACTTAAACCTTATCGGAGTCTAAACAATCCTATTGCCTTTATTTAATGTTTAAATGATTTTTAGAACAGTTCTGGCATGTTGATCCAAATTAAGGAAAGACCCCTTACCCAGAAAGCCCCAGGTCTTGAGCATTCTGGATAACAGACAGTTAGACAGAATGCTTGGGACCTGGGGTTTTCCATATAAGCGATATTTCTGTAATTAAGATCCCCATATGACAAAAACATTTGAACACTAAATTGTTTTGCCACCAATATGGATTCATGCAGCAAGTAATAGGTATTGTTTAATTAATACAGAGAAAAGGGAAATACATTTTAAAAATTAACTAAATTTGCTTAAAATGTCTATAGAATATGGGAGCTTTTCTGGATATTGGGTTTCTGGACAAGAAACTTTTGTGGCACTTTTCGACACTTTGATGAATTTCCAGACAAGGTTCTCTTAGCTTAAAATAACTCCTAGGGAGATACAAGAAATGTGTTTTTTTCACAGACCTCAAGCACGAACCCTTATTCATTTTCCATCAAAACAAAAGAGGACTTTGAATTATACGAGCCCAAAGATCATTTTTTCCATAAGCTGCACACTTTTAAAGATCAGTGCAGGCGTTTACGTTCCTGCGGTTTGTGTTTAATCTGCACACTTCAACATCTTATTTTCTTGCAGAATTTATATATATTTAATAATGAATGTCAAAGTCAATTTAGCCCCTTTCTTTTTTTGGGTTTTTTGATGAACGGCAGCGAATGGTTTTTTTGCTGCCAGCCGGGCAGTGTTTATCGCCGTCGAGTAAATTGGCTAAAGTGCTTCACACACAGTGTCATTGTTTAAAGACGTTGCTTTATTCTAACGTTCCATAACAAGCAATAAACAATTTTCATTTCTGTTCATGTTCATTGAAAGATAATGTTTCATAATGTTATTCCAATTGCACAATCTTACTTCCTCCACGGCAGGAAAGCTATCTGTCTTTAAATGCACCTACTCCATCTTACTGCCCTTTTCTCTGTCTCTCTTATACAATAATAATTCTCTCACATCCCAAAAAGTATAGTATAGGAAGATCAGTATTTTATTTTTTTCAAGAAAAACATGCAATCCTATCCATGGAGGTGCTGGATAATGGAGCCCCATTTTTTTACCCAAGGTTTTTTTTTATTTTTAAATGGAAAAGTAAGTATGAAGCATATCTCCCAACAGTCCCGTTTTTCATCAGACAGTCCTGACTTTGACAGGTCAACCCACAGCCCCAGTTTCTTACAGAAATGTCATGGATCGATTGTTTTCCTGCTTATTCTTTCTTCAAATTTTCCATGGCAGACTCGTATTCAGTAGAACGAAACAGTCGACTTTTTTGTTAAAGTTTGTTTATTTGTTGTACTGCGCATGCTTAGCCACACAAACAAAGTATAAACCAGAAGACGACCACTCCGTGGTGCTCGCTGAAATAACCCAGGGCCGGTGGAGTTTTATCCTGATAGGAGCATCGGGCCGGAGTGTCAGGTAAGTAAATATAATCACTTGGGGGTACCTAACTTTTCGGTGTTCGGCAGAATCTTTTGCGAAGGATTCAGGGGTTCAGCCAAATTGAAAATAGCGGATTTGGTGCATTTTATACAGGAAAATCACATATTGCACAGTTTATGGAGGAGATATCAAACAATTACACATAGAGGACTATTTATCAAAGGTTGGATTTTAGTGGTTTTGGAAATTTTTGAAACCACAATGAAACTCACTTTCTCTAGAACTATAAGGGGCCGAAGTAAAAAAAACTTCGAATTTCGAAGTGTTTTTTGGGCTACTTCGACCATCGAATGGGCTACTTCGACCTTCAACTTTGACTACGACTTCGAATCGAAGGATTCGAAATAAAAATCGTTCGACTATTCGACCATTCGATAGTCGAAGTACTGTCTCTTTAAGAAAAAACTTCGACCCCCTAGTTCACCATCTAAAACCTACCGAATTTAATGTTAAGTTTTTTTGGTCGAAGGATAATCCTTCGATCGTTGGATTAAAATCCGTCGAATCGTTCGGTTCGAAGGATTTAATCGTTCGATCGAAGGATTATTCCTTCGATCGAACGATCGAACTGTTTGCACTAAAATCCTCGACTTCGATATTCGAAGTCAAAGGATTTTAATTCCCAGTTGAATATCGAGGGTTAATTAACCCTCGATATTCGACCCTTGGTGAATCGGCCCCCTAATGTCATAACATTTATTTAAGGATCCAGATAAATAAAGTATGAATGCAAAATTGCACTGAACAATCTGAAAAAAACACACATTCCTGTAAAACCTCTAAAAATGCGAGTTTTTTAAACAATTCCTAGTGAAAAAAATATCCGAACACCTCTAAAAGTCTGAATTGATTTAAAATGGGTCAACCCACAGCCCCAGTTTCTTACAGAAATGTCCCAAATTTCTATGTGATCTCCTGTACTGACACCAGAAAATGATACAGTGGACCAGATTCAATTCAGTTAGAAAAGGTTATCTGATGGTTTATCACATTAAAACTCATGGACGAGATTCAATTCAAGGAGAAAAAAAACATTTCTCCAACTTCAGATCCAGTTTTTTCCACCATAGACTTCAATAGAGTTTTCACGTGATAAACTTTGAGATTTTGAGATTGCAACTCAAATTGAATCTTGTCCATGACTTTTCAAGTGATAAAACGTTTTCTCACTGAATTGAATCTGGTCCAATATTTTTAAAACTTAAATTGATTTTTTTTGGCAGAGAGCCCAGCATATTCGCCACCTCCACTTAGATGTAATTGTACCTATTTAAGATAAGCAAAGATACAATTATACTAGGGTTAAAGCAGTGGCGGAACTACCGTGGGAGCAGGGGGTGTGAGCAGGCCAGGGCCCGCACCCCCTCAGCGCCCCCCGGCAGTCCGTGCGCCACATACAAATGCGGGCAAATGCAGCCGTAGGGAGGTCACACACCAGGGCCCGCCCCCCTCTAGGATCGCTACTGGGTTAAAGGTTTCATTGAGTGTGCATAGGTGTTGGGTAAGAATTAGGTGGTTGAGCTATAGTGTGTGTTATCTTATTGTGGCTATTTAAGTTAGAGTGTGTCTTCTAGTGTGGATTTGGTGTATTGGTTTTATGTGTTTATATGCTGATTGTAGTTTTGTTGTGTAAGTCCAGTGTTATGTTGGTTCGGTGTTCCAATTTGCCACACATCGCAGTTAACCAAAATTGTACTTTGTATACTGCACTTGTACTCATACATAGTGATGGGTGGAATAAGTTCGCCAGGTGCGAATTTGCCGCGGCCAAAAATGTTCGAAACTGTTGAGAAATTTTGCCTCTGCCTCGACAAAAAATTTGGGCACATGTCAGAATAATCACGCGCAAAATTATTTTGATGCCCATTGACTTCAATGAGTTTCGAGAATTTTTCGCCGTTTTTTCAAAGCGAAATGGGACAAATTCACCCATCGCTACTCATAGGTGCCCCCTATAATAATTATAGCTTAAGGACCACTTTTGATGTCCTCATCTTAGTGACATAAGTGGTCATTTCAGTAGCCTCTGGGCCAGCCCTTGGTAACCTGGGCAGTCATGTCGCCTCCTATCCACTGACGCACGCGATGGATTGCTCACGCACACGTGAATAGGCGCACACAGTTCCCTCTCATTACAATGGAACAGCTGGGCATGAGAGTGAGGAGAGCGGAGAAAGGGGACTGGACTTGGTGTAGGAGGCAGAGACGGTACGTGCCTGGAGCCCCCACTCCCAGCTGTGCACCATAGGCACATGCCTTCTCTGCCTACCCCAAGTTCTGGCCCTGCTCTAGGCAGAAATGCAACAGCATTGAGGGGTGCAAGAACACATAGCAATTATTCAAAGCAAGCAGGCAAAATGCAAAAAAAATGGCAGATAAATTGCACCCTTTTTTTGCACTTTGCATGCTGCATAGCTGATCAAAAAGGAAGGCAATAAAACTTGCAGCTCCTCTCCCTGACAATTTAATTTTAGTAACCCCTATATCCCCCTCTTAGTTAAAATGCATGTGATGCTCGTCTATATTCTGTATGTGTGTTTATCATCCATACGCTATTCCTTCATTGAACAATCACAGAAAATCCAAAACTATAGAAGTGTTTAACTTGTTACGTGCATAAATCTACCTTGTATCAACAAACGAATAATATCCAGAACTTGGATTTCCAGCAAACATTACAGCACAGAACAATCCCCATTTGCAAAAGTGTTATCTCATGATATAAAATACATCTTTTAAACATAAGGGACTATTAATTCAGAAGGTCTGAGTTTGCTTTGACTTAAGAATGCGGCATTTAGGTCCGTTTCCATAGAAATGCTTATCTACAGATTGTTAATTTTCTTGCCAACCTGCAAGCTTTATATGGTACATTTTATCAGCAATTTATGCTTCCAATGATGAACATGATAAAACACAACGGAATTCTTTTGTGAACAGTAAAAATAAATTCCCGCGGCATGTGGGATATTTATGTTGTGGATTTTGGGTGGTAAAATATTCAAAGCTTTATTTTAAAATGGTTTAAGGAATTGTGTATTTGGTTTCAGCTTCCCATTGTGGATACTGTATACATGTCGTGCCTGTTGCCTGTTTAACCCCTTCACTGCCCTGTAGTTTCAGCTCAAATAGTTTCCCTGTCTAATATAAACATTGAGCAGAATTTTATTCTCCTTTTGCATTATCCCTCTAGTGCAGGAGAATAAACCTGCCGCTTAGGTCGATTAGGTATACAAAATCTTAACTTAGTAGCCAATGTCATTATTCACAAATACTCTTGTTTATACTATAATACTATAGGGCTTGTACAAAATACTACATGGGGCATTTTTAGTCTTAAGAAAAACACATACTGCTATCGGTTCTCAAAAGAATATTAAAGATGTATTACACTTAAAGGAGAAGGAAAGTCCTAATTACTTGGGGTGCCAAAAAATTAGGCACCCCAAATGATTGTATTCACTTAACTGACACCCCGGGCTTTTTTTGAAAGTTGAAGAAAGAAGAAGCAGGAAAACAATTGATCCATGGTGGAATAACCCTGGGCCGGTGCAGTTTTCTCTTGATATAAGCACATGATAGCGAGCGCCACGGAACGATTGTTTTCCTGCTTCTTCATATTTTCCATGGCAGACTCGTGCAGTAGAACGAAATAGCCGACTTTTTTGTTAAAGTTTGTTTTTTTGCTGTACTGAATAAACCGGAAGACGATCGCTCCGTGGTGCTTGTTGGAATAAACCTGGGCCTGGGAGTTTTATCCTGATAGGAGCATCGGCCCGGAGTGTCAGGTAAGTAAATACAATCACTTGGTGGTGCCTAACTTTTGGCACCCCACAATTTAACAGGACTTTCCTTCTATTTAATAAAGGTGCCATTCAACAGCAAACATATTCAACAAAGTGGTACTTAATATCATAGGCAATTGCTTAATGTTCTTGGGAACGTCAGGGTATCCAATAGTAAAAGGGGAAATTATCGGACCCTTGCTATTTTACACAAAAATTCACTTTCTGGGGAGGAGGAGGTATTAATTACCCAATTGAGAAATAACTTTATAGAGAAAAATAGTAAAAAACCCCTCTCTCCACCACCAGACCAATTTCCAGTCGTTACACAATGACAATGACAGTGTTGTGTGCTGTTATCAGTAATTGAACTTAAATTGCCATCACCGGTGTAATTCTTTAGTAATTAATCGAATGTATTGTAAATGAATTAATTAACTAGAAAAAGTGCTTGTGCTTAATTGATTGCGTGATGAGATAAAGTGCTGTGTGCCGATTAATTATATAAATTGATTTTTTAATAAATACTTCGAAAAACAATATCTTGATCCTAGAGTTGTACACCTTTGAAGAGTTAATTACCTTAAATTAAAGTGCGGGTACTAAGACTAATCGCAATCTCAGATTGCCAGTGATTCAAAAATTGATCCGAATTGGTTATTAAAAAAGATTAAATTCTTTGGTGTTAAGAAAATTAATTCATTAAATCGTTAAAAAAGCGAAAATAAAGCATTTAAGAAATAAAGTAGGGAAAAGAAGAAAGTACAGAGGTGGAGAAGTCCCAAGAAACTACTGTCTAATTGATTTCTAGGCCCTGGGACACCACACGGGGAGAAAGTAGGATGCTGGCGACTGTGGTCACAAAACTACCTTTCTATCTCAGAGGAGAGCGAATTTTCCCTGTAAGACAACAAATCACTCAGTGTCATATAATAAAATGAGATTGAAGAGGTTTAAATGCGGTAAAAGTAGGCTAGGTTGTTCAGCCAACTATCAATTCGATTAAAAGCAATTTCAGGAAACAATTCTGTTTTCTAAATAAAAGTTGTTCTGCCAACGCACGTTTCGCCTGGGCTTTGTCAGCAAACATATTCAACAAAGTTGTACTTAATATCATAGGCAATTGCTTAATGTTCTTGGGAACTTCAGGGTATCTTCAGGGAGAATCACTGCTTGAGTATTAACCCCAGATATGAATATTTATCAATAATTATGGCTGCCAACCTATTGAATTCTTTCTCAAGCTGCTTAATAAATGCAACTGTTTATTATCCATGCATTGGTTAATCTTTACTTACTGGGTCCCTTTATAAAACTCTCACTAAGTCTGCTCAGACCCATTTTCAAATTATGTACAGTAAAGAGTGATCACATGTTCCTATCTCTTGCATCGACTTATGGGATTCAAAACACTGAGATTAGTGTAGACTAAAGGTTTATTCCCTACACTGAATTATAATAAGTGTAAGAAATTACTTCATTCTCTCTCTACAGCAATTCTGCCCCTCTACCCACCCAGGTCTTCAGCGGGACGGGAACCATAAGGGATGCAGCGGATGCTGGCCTTCAGTACATCGCTAGTGGGTGCTGGGAACTACTTCACCTATAAGTGAGTACTACCTCTGTGTTACAATGTTACATCTTAAATGGCGTGCAAGTTTTATATAATGCAGAGGACTGGCTGTACTACAATTTACAGGAAAAACACATATTACACAGTTTATGGAGGAGATATCCAACTATGACACATATTTATCAAAGGTTGGATTTTAGTGGTTTTGGAAATTTTTGAAACCACAAAGAAACTCACTTTCTCTAAAACTATGAATGTCATGACATGTATAGTATTTAAAGATCCAGATAAATAAAGTATGAATGCAAAATTACGCTGAACCATCCGAAAAAAAACAAATTCCTCTAAAACCTCTAAAAATGCAAGTTTTTCAGACAACTAGTGAAAAAAATATCCAAAAACCTCTAAAGCTCCCATTGACTACTATAGAACCTCGATAACTTTCTGTATTCTGTATAAAGTTCTGTACTAGAGGTTTTTCATGGTTTTCAAATTGATAAATCTCAAATGTTTAGAACTTTGAAAAAAAAATGGGAAAACCACAAATTTTAAGAGATTTGTGGAAAAAAAATTGAAATTCGATTGTTAGTAAATTCGCCCCTTAGTAATATTAATGTACTCACTAGCAGAGAACCTCGAGGGCATAATCAACCTGTAAGTAAGGTAAGAAAGAGCATTACTGAACCCCACACATATTAAATATATTCAGCTGGCAAAATGCCATTTGAAAAGCCATTGAAAATGTAAAATGGATTAAATATTTTTATAAAGTTGTTTGCAGATAATGACAGTTTTCCTTTGGTTTTTCTCTAATTTATTGTTTAGAAATCTGTCTTTAAAAACGCAGGCCAATGAGCGAGGGCTTATTACACACAATAGATGAATTGGCTCTTGACTTACAGATACAAAATGCTTATGAAGGTTTTTTGTTTAGGTGCATAGAGAATCAAAATTCCAGAAGATTGCCAGCTCAGCGAGACACTGGGACATTTGTGCTGGAGCTTGTTAGGGAATAATGGCGAAGTTCATTAAAGTAAATGAGTTTTCGCCATGTGACGATGAGAATATTTCAGTTCTTATGTCTCTGGTTTGTTGCGCAGAGAAGACCAATTGGCAAGTTCATTAGCTTGGACGGAGTTTGACAAGAATGAGTAACAGGCAATGCAGGATAGCTGGGACCCCTGTTTGAGGGGAAGCATTGCCATAAGTGAGAATGATAAATTCTGTGAGTAATTCAGGATATAACATGCTTACAGCCAACAATTGTGTGTTCCGAGCTGTGTGCAGTGTTTCCTATTTTCAACAGTGGGAAGTAATGTGTCTCCACCAACTAGCAGTCATCTAGACACCCTTAAACTCTGATGGTCATGCCAGGTCTGAGTAGAGTTGTAAAGTCTTATTTAGGACTGGTCAGGCATAGGTGCTGGTGAACATAAAACTAAAATGCAGTAAAAGTGTGCTCTGTGCCTCACAACTGTTGCAAATTTGCTGGCATGTCTGTTGCATGTTCAGGCCCTGTATGTAGCACCTGTCTTGAACAGGAGGGATGTATATAACTCCTCATTCACCTTGCACCCACAGAATTTGTTTCTTCAACACCAGCACCTAATTAATATTAACAAGCAAACTTTCGTTTTTACAC